>NW_025205066.1:0-1410 GCF_004010195.1 Chiloscyllium plagiosum | reverse complement strand
GAATGACTCCCCTTAACATTCCAGGAGCAACATTTAACTGAATGGTTTGCCATAGCCATCTGAAGTAGTACGTGACCCCCTGGGAGAACAAACCTCACTCATAACGTGCCGATGGAAAACAGGAAACAGTTTGCATAAATTTAAAATGCAACTTCCAAAGCAAACAGATCAAAATTTCTAACATCTACGTCTACAACAGAACAATATCGAACACAAATGAAAGGAGACTTTGCCCCCATGCCCACAGGGGGCGCTCATACTACCCGCTAACCCCTTAATGGCTCCTTCCAGCTGAAGCTGTGCCCCAAACGCAGACAACATCTTATAACAAGAAAATTAAAAGTGGGCATTCAACCCATCCTATCCAAGCTTTAACCCTTGGAATTCCTGGTTAAAAAAAAGTCCCCGTGGCTTCCCCAGCCACATCCCCATCCCATATCAAGGGAGAGAAATGAAAAGGAAATGATAAAAGATAAAACAAAAGATAAAGGGAGAAGAGGGAGAGAAGGGAGGAGAGAGAGAAAAAAACAAAAGTAGGACACCCACAAATATATATAAAAAGGATGAACAGGTAAACCACAGAGAAAAAAATAAAATAAACATTATTGTCCATATTATTTGAACCAGCCTGTCTATTATAAGGTGTGCAGGAATTTCTTTGCTTTTTATTGTGAGTCAAAATTAAACACGACCCTCCATGGCTGAAATGTAATATTGCCGGATATCTTACAGAGTACTGACTAGTCAAGTCCCTTAGCCGCCTTTTTACCTCATCAAAGGACTTCCTTTTGCGAATCACGATCGCAGAAATGTCTAGGAAAAGCATAATTGACGATATTTTTTTCTATATCAGAGCTTATGACTCCTTCCCTAGTGCTCGAGAAGCTTCCAGCACCGTTTGCTTATCTGTGTTACTGCTTATGTCACACTACGACCGGATGGGGGCGCTGCCTGCGCACTGTGACCGGTGGTGTATATCAGAGCTTATGACTCCTTCCCCAGTGCTCGAGAAGCTTCCAGCACCGTTTGCTTATCTGTGTTACTGCTTATGTCACACTACGACCGGGTGGGGCGCTGCCTGCGCACTGTGACCGGTGGGCCCACTCACTGGAACCAGGACCGACCCGAATCCCAGGGCAGACCTACGGAATTGCCACCATCTTGAATCCCATCCCCGCTCCCCCCCCACCGTATGCCTTCTTAACAACCATATCAACCTGAGTGGTAGCTTTCAGGGATCTATGTATACAGACACCGAGATCTCTCTGGTCATCCTCATGACCATGAATCTTCCCATTTGCCCAGTACGCCTTATTTCTGTTGCTCTTTCTAAAGTACATCAGCTCACACTTTTAAGCATTAAACTTCATTTGCAAACTCTCAGCCCAGCTGTGCAGCTTATCTATGTCC
>NW_025205065.1:8980-10011 GCF_004010195.1 Chiloscyllium plagiosum | reverse complement strand
CTCTCCCTCTCTCCCTCTCTGTCTCTCCCTCTCGCTGTCTTGTGCTATCTCTGTCCATTGCACTCTCTGTTTCATCCTCGCTACCACTCCATCTCTGCATCTTGCTTTCTGTCGATCTGACTCTCTGTCACACTCTTCTCCTATCTCTGTGTCTCTGTTATCCATCTCACTACCTTCCTGTCTCCCAAATTCTCGATCTTTTTTGTCACATATTCCCTTTCGCTGACACTCACTCTCTGTCTTGCAGCCCGAGGGCATCGAGACTGAACTGACCCACAACTCTTTGGTGTGTCCAGCAGGTAGAAGACTCCAGTTCACCTGGTGGGAAATGGGACCATCTGAACATCCAGTCAAGTCAAGTTCCCTCAGCATTTTGATGAAGGAGAGGGAGACAGTGAGGGAGGGTCCCTCAGCTCTGGCTCTGTGTGAGGGAGACAGCAAGGGATTGTCCCTCAGCTCTGGCTCTGTGTGAGGGGGACAGCAAGGGAGTGTCCCTCAGCTCTGGCTCTGTGTGAGGGAGACAGTGACGGAATGTCCCTTAGCTCTGGCTCTGGCTCTGGCTCTGTATGAGGGAGACAGTGAGGGAGGGTCTCTCTGCTCTGGCTCTGTGTGAGGGAGACAGTGAGGGAGGGTCTCTCCACTCTGGCTCTGTGTGAGGGAGAAAGTAAGTGAGAGTCTCTTCGCTCTGGCTCTGTGGGGAGAGTGAGAATGTGTGGGAGTGTATGTCCCTCAGCTCTGTTTGGAGACAGGGAGTGTATGAGGGACTGCCCTCAGTCCTGGGTGGGAGAGAGGGTGGATGGCAAAGACAGGCATAAAGAGAGATATATGAGAGAAAGAGAGAGACAGATAGACAGACAAAGTGAGAGAGTGATGTAATGATAGTGATTGTATGTGGGAGATTTATTGATGATGGTTGCGGCATTGGGTGATTTAATGGGTTCACTGTCACTCTGTCTGAGGACACATCACTCTGGGAATGAGATTGGAGTTGATGATGGTGATTGAGATAATAGTGGGAAAACCTGGAAGGG
>NW_025205065.1:2953-7603 GCF_004010195.1 Chiloscyllium plagiosum | reverse complement strand
GGTTTTGGGATTGAGGTACGGTTTAGGTTTTGGGATTAAGGTATGGTTTGGGTTTTGGGATTGAGGCATGGTTTGGGATCGAGGCATGGTTTGGGTTTTGGGATTAAGGTATGGTTTGGGTTTTGGGATTGAGGCATGGTTTGGGATCGAGGCATGGTTTGGGTTTTGGGATTGAGGTATGGTTTGGGTTTTGGGATCGAGGCATGGTTTGGGATCGAGGCATGGTTTGGGTTTTGGGATTGAGGCATGGTTTGGGTTTTGGGATTGAGGCATGGTTTGGGTTTTGGGATTGAGGTATGGTTTGGGTTTTGGGATTGTGGTGTGGTTTGTATTTTGGATTGAAATATGTTTATCTTTGGTATTGTAATCGGGGCTGAGGTTAGGAATCTGAAAGCTTCTGACATACAATCACAAGAAAAATGCTCTAATATCTGACCTGTCCAACCTGCTCCACCATTTAATATATTGTGGGCGGCACGGTGGCACAGTGGTTAGCACTGCTCCCTGACAGCACCAGGGACCCGGGTTCAATTCCCGCCCCAGGTGACTAATTGTGTGGAGTTTGCACATTCTCCCCCTGTCTGCGTGGGTTTCCTCCGGGTGCTCCGGTTTCCTCCCACAGTCCAAAGATGTGCAGGTCAGGTGAATTGGCCATGCTAAATTGCCTGTAGTGTTAGGTAAGGGGTAAATGTAGGGGTATGGGTGGGTTGCGCTTCGGCGGATCGGTGTGGACCTGTTGGGCCGAAGGGCCTGTTTCCACACTAATGTAATGTAATCTAATCTAATTAATGGCTGATATCATTAAAAAAATCTCAAAGCTACTTCCTCTTTCAGTGTTTTAGACCACATATCCACCTCAAATTTAAAATCTATTTAAAGAACCTATTTCTGCCAGCTTCTGAGAAGTCATGATCCAAACCCTTGCAACTCTCCCAAGAGAAAGCAATCCCTCATCTTGATTATAAATAGATGACCTCTTAGTTCAAGATTCTCCGAGAGGAAACTATCTCTCCAGAACCATCCTGTCAAAACTCCTCAGGATATCCATGGATACAAACTTGGTCTGTCTAACTTTTCCTCACAAGACAGGTTTTCCTTTCCAGCTGTTAGTCTGGTAAAGCTTCATTGATCTGCCTCAAATGCGTTTCTATCTTTCCTCAGATATAAAGATCAATACCTTACACGGTCCTTCAGATGCAGTTTCACCCTTGCCCTGAACCATAACATTTATATTCAATTTCCCTCGCAAGAAGTGATAACATTTCATTAGTTTTCCCAAATATTTGCTGTACTTGCATATTAACCTTCTGCAATTATCCTTAGCCTTTTTGAAGGGAAGATTTCTTCTGTACCCTGACCATTGTTTCAGATGTTTGAATGTTTGAATCACCATTATCAAACATTGTTGCTTATCGGTATTGTTGATCAAAAAAAACTTCTCATTGATAAAGCTGTTTTTTATCCTATAAATCTTCTTATCTATCATTGTCTTCACATTTATTATGTTACTATCATTGTTATCTATATCTTCCCCCAACCTTCACTAGTTTAAGAATCATAGAGTCAGACAGCGCAGAAACAGACCCATTGGTCCAGCTCAGCCATGCTGACAGTTTCCCAATCTGGACCAGTCCCACTTGCCTGCGTTTGGCCTATATCCCTCAAAACCTTTCCTGTTCTTGGACCTGCCCAAATGTCTTTTAACTGTAACTGTACCTGTGCTTACTACTTTGTCTGGCAGTTCATTCCACACACAAGGCACCCTGTTGATGATATAGTTGCCTCTCTGGTCACTTTGTTAAGAAAGCATATGGTGTTTTGGTTTTCATTAACAGTGGTGTTGTGTTTAAGAGCTGCGAGGTTTTGCTGCAACTCTACAAGTCCCTGGTAAGACCATACTTGGAATATTGTGTCCAGTTCTGGCCACCCTATCATAGGAAAGATATGGAGGCTTTGGAGAGGGTGCAAAGAAGGTTTACCAGGATGCTGCCTGGACTGGAGGGCTTGCCTTATGAAGAAAGGGTGGTGGAAGCAGAGTTATTAGGGACATTTAAGCGACGGCTGGACATGCACAAGGATAGCAGTGAATTGAGGGGTGCATAGGTTAGGTTATTTTATTTTACATTAGGATTCATCCTCGGCAGAACATCGTGGGCCTAAGGACCTATTCTTTGTTGTACTTTTCTATGTTCTAAGCTCTATATACTTTTAAATCCTTCTGCTCTCACCTTAAAAATATGACTCCTTGTTTTGAACTCTCCCACCCAAGGGAAAACACCTTTGCTATTCATCTTATCTATGCCCCTCGCAATTTTATAAACCTCTGTCAGTTTACCCTTAACCTCCTACATTCCAATGAGAAAGGTCTCAGCCTACCAGCTCTTCTTATAATTCAAACTCTTCAGTCCTGCCAACATCCTGGTAACTCTTTTCCAAACCTTCTACAATTTAATAATATCCTTCCAAAAGTGGCCTCACCAACATCCTGTAAAACGTCAACATGGCATCCTAACTCCGGTATTCAATCGGCTGAGCAATGAAGGCAAGTGTGCTAAACACCTACTTAAAACTAGCCTTTCCACATGTGATACAACCCTCCAGAGAACTATGTACCTGAACCACTGGGTCTCTTTGTTTAGCAACATTAACTGTGTAGGTCCTGCCTTCACTTTTTCACCAAAGTGCAAAACCATGCATTTATCCAAATTAAACTCCATCTGCCACTCCTCGGCTCATCAGCCAAACTGATCAAAATCCTTTTGTAATCTTAGATAACCTCATTCCCACACTTACTAATCCCGCGGCAAAGTTCTCATCTAAATCATTTATATAAGTGACAAACAACAGCGTACCCAGTAGCGATCCCTATGGAACACCTCCAGTCTGAAAAGCAACCCACCCTCTGTCTCCTTCTGTCAAACCAATTTTGTTTCCAATTTGCAAGTTCTCACTGAATGTAATGTTGAATTGAATGATTTATTGATACTTGCATTTCACAGTGAATGATAGAGTAAAATATGGTGAAAAGCTCCAACTGAGGCACAATTTGGCCTCCACCGCTTCTCCATCACCTCACCGCTGTCTGCGCTGGACCCAGAAATGTAGGAGTCGCCAGACTTTAGGTGCCAGTCCTTCACTGCTGGGCCCCACCTCACTAAGGCGGCCGCTGATGCTGGATCTTCTGCTGAAGCCATACTCGCCCCGCAACCAGGAATCCCCGGCTTGGCCACCACCACTATCTCGGTGATAACACAATCTTGGTAAAAACCCGGAACGTTCAGCTTCACTGCCACTGCCATCGCAAAAATAACCAGGAATCCCTGGCTACACTGGTACCACCATCTTGGTGATAACCAGGAATCCCTGGCTACGCTGCCACCACTGTCTCGGTGATAACCAGGAATCCCTGGCTACGCTGGTACCACTATCTTGGTGATAACCAAGAATCCCTGGCTTCGTTGCCACCACTGTCTTGGTGATAACCAGGAATCCCTGGCTACGCTGGTACCACTATCTTGGTGATAACCAGAAATCCCTGGCTATGCTAGTACCACCATCTTGGTGATAACCAAGAATCCCTGGCTACGCTGCCACCACTGTCTCGGTGATAACCAAGAGGCCCTGCTCTGGCCTTGTCACAACCACAACTAGGGGTCCCTGGCTTGCTGCCATCTCGATGACAGCAGGAGTCCCCACTCCAGGCATATCATGCTGCTGCCAATGCCAAGAATCCCCTTCTGGGCCAACTGTAACCAGGATACCAAAAGATGTGCAGGGTCAGGTGAATTGGCCATGCTAAATTGCCCGTAGTGTTAGGTAAGGGGTAAATGTAGGGGTATGGGTGGGTTTCGCTTCGGCGGGTCGGTGTGGACTTGTTGGGCCGAAGGGCCTGTTTCCACACTGTAATGTAATCTAATCTAAAAACTTTAGATTCCCTTCGACCCAACAAGTCCTTCGACCCTCCGAAGAGTAACTCATCCAGACTCATTTCCCTCTGAGCTGAAAATGTGTTGCTGGAACAGTGCAGCAAGTCAGGCAGCATCCAAGGAACAGGAGAATCGACGTTTCGGGCATAAGCCCTTCTTCAGGAATGAGGAAAGTGTGTCCAGCAGGCTAAGATAAAAGGTAGGGACAGATCTTTCATATCTGTCTTTGTCTCTTACTGTCTGGGATACCTTGCCTAGTTGCAAAGATATTTTTCATTCCTATCCCTGTTCAGCTCAAGAAGTTTTAAAAGTTCGATTTAAATGCTTGTAAACAAATTTCCAATAGTACAATGCCACTTACAAAACCTGAAAATAAAACTAATACAATGCCTCCTCTTTCTTACATACACAGTACAGAAATACCAAGCAAATGTAAAACTATTCATGGTTCTGTCCACTTTCTGTCCAAGGTTTCAAATAATGATAATATCTCGTGAACCTTCAGGACTTTGGTTAGGCCACAGTTGGAGTACTGTGTGCAGTTCTGGTCGCCTCACTTTAGGAAAGATGTGGAAGCTTTGGAGAGGGTGCAGAGAAGATTTACCAGGATGTTGCCTGGAATGGAGAATAAGTCGTACGAGGATAGGTTGAGAGTTCTCGGCCTTTTCCCGTTGGAACGGCGAAGGATGAGGGGTGACTTGACAGAGGTTTATAAGATGATCAG
>NW_025205065.1:0-2067 GCF_004010195.1 Chiloscyllium plagiosum | reverse complement strand
GGATATCCAGGACAAAGCAATTGGCTACCTACGGACAGGTAGATCTCTGCCAGAATGTGTTGCATTGTGTGGCTGTGTCTGTGTATGTTGCGTACCTGTCTGTCTGTGTGTCTGTTACTCTGGGTGTGATTGAGCATGTTATTCTGTTTGCATGTAGAAGGGTGTTAGTCTGGATGAGTTTTCTACTCTGATTGCATGTATGTGTATGTTACTCTGGGCCTGTGTGTGTTACATTTGGCTGTGAGTGTGAGTATTTCTCTCGATGTGAGTTAATGTGTATGGTTGTGTGTGAGTGAATGTGTTACTCTGCTTGTGTGTAACACTGTTTGGAAGTGCATTACTTTCGGTCTGAGTGAGTGTATTAATACATGTGTATGCACACGAGTGACACTTTTTTGATGTACTTTGCACTATAACTCTCTGTAACTTGTTTAACCTCAATTAACTTGCTCACTACTCCACAGGATACCAGAACCAGCTGACATACAAACATCGTGATGGTTCCTTCAGTGCGTTTGGAGGCACAGATCATGAGGGAATTACCTGGTACAGCTGAAGGGGAAATTATCACTTCCCAATTCCTGTCTGTCTGGCACAACTAACACACATGCAGAATGTACATGTACTGAGCAAACAGTGATCACAACACGTACAGAAAAAGGCTAAAAGCTAAGTATTTACCAAATTCAGTGAGAGATAATGATCATAATACACATGGAATGCGCTGAAACAATCTGACTCACACAGGTTCATTGGGGAAGTAGTGGTCATCATAAACATGGAAAGCACTGAAAGCTGCTCTCACACACAGTGGATCCACTCGGAAATAGTAATCAGAACAAACCAGTTACAAAGTTACAAGATATAAATCTACCAGAAAATAGAGAGTGCTCATAATACTCATAACATACTTACAACAAACTTCACACAGACACACACAGACACACACACTCTCTCTCTCTCTCTCTCACACACTCATACACAGACATAGGCGCACACTGGGAATGGAAAACAAAATTCAGGGATATGGATTTTGCTTGTTGAGTTTGCACTTATTACCTCTCCCTATTGATCTTGTAAAAATAATGGTGGTCTGCATTATTAAACTGCTGCAGTACATTTAGTGTAATGGATACAGCATTTTGTGTGTGTGCATCCACAATTCTACCTAGAAAGCTGAAAGGTTTCCAATTCTTTGGAAAATAGAACCCTTTATGCATGGAGAAAGCCACACCTTATCATCATTCACTTGGAAGCAGTGATTACAGTATGCCTTGAGAAAGCTGAAAATGACACAAACAAAAAGGGACTCATTGGGAAATAGTAATCAAAGTATGTGCAGAGCCAGAGGAGACTCACATACACGTTGATTCATGGGGAAATAGTCACTGTAAAGCACACAGAGGGCTACTGACTCTCTTTCCCTCTCTCTCACACACATAGACATATACAGACAAATCTCACTAAAGTATAGTGATGATAGTGCATAGACAGCCAGCTGAAAGCAGCACACAAAGAACTTTAAAAATCTAACTTACACTAACATTATTATAAAGAGATAGAATGAGTGACAGAAAGGCCGGGTGGGGGGGGTGCGATCAGATGGAGAGTGATTAACACCAGGTAAGAGAAAGTGTCAGGAACCAAGAGACAGAGCTGGATACGGAGAGCAGAAATTACAGAGAATGTTTGAAAGACTGAGGAAGAACACCCAAAGAGCTGTCAATATTCAGCTTCTTCCATATCACCATTCCAGCTCTTTCTTTCAGGTTGACAGCCTTTGTGATGAAATCATTTGCAAGTGCTCGTCAATACATCTTCATTGATAATGACACCCTTGGAGACGCTGTCAAATTCTTCCAGAGACATCAACTGGAGTCGGGTTGTTTCCGTAACCTTGGATATTTGTTCAACAATGCCCTCAAGGTACCAAGGGGAAAAGACAGTACCGAGGGTCAGGGATCAAAAGAATTGGTATTTAAGGTCAATAAGGCGCCAGGACTGGCTGAGATGCATTGAAAGATTTTGAAAGAACCAAGGATGGAAATTATGGAGGCCCTGGCCATA
>NW_025205064.1:1970-10009 GCF_004010195.1 Chiloscyllium plagiosum | reverse complement strand
TATGTCAGTAACAGAGAGCTGGGAGAGTGTATTTTATCCTTGACAGAGAGCTGGGAATGTGTTTTTTTCTCAGTGACAGAGAGCTGGGAGTATGTTCTCTCTCCAGGACACAGAGCTGGGAGTGTGTTCTTTATCAGTGAGAGAGAGCTGGGAGTATGTTCATTATCAGTGGCCGAGACCTGGGAGTGTGTGCTTTATGAGTGACAGAGAGCTGGGAGTGTCATCTTTATCAGTGACAGAGAGCTGGGTGTATGTTTTTTCGAAGTGACAGAGAGATGAAAGTGTGTTCCTTATCAGTAAGAGAGAGCTTGGAGTGTGTTCTTTCTCAGTGACAGAGAGATGGAAGTCTGTTTTGTCTCAGTGACAGAGCATTGTGAGTGTGTTCTTTATCAGTGACAGGGAGCTGGGAGTGTGTACTTTGTCAGTGACAGAGAGCTGGGAGTGTGTTCTTTATCAGTGACAGAGACCTAGGTGTGTTTTCTGAATCAGTGACTGAGAGCAGGGTGTGTGTTCTTTTTCAGTGGTTGAGAGCTGGGTGTATGTTTTTTCGAAGTGACAGAGAGATGGAAGTGTGTTCTTTATCTGTGACAGAGAGCTGGGAGTGTGTTCTTTGTCAGTGAGACTGAGCTGGGAGTGTGATTTTTCTCCGTGACAGAGAGCTGGGTGTGTGTCCTTTTACAGTGAGAGAGCACTGGGAGTGTGTTCTTTGTCAGTGATAGAGAGCTGGAAATATGTTCTTTTTCAGTGACAGAGTGCTAGGAGTGTGTCCTTTCTCAGTGAGACAGAGCTGGGAGTGTGTACTTTATCAGTGACAGAGAGATGGAAATATGTTCTTTTTCAGTGACAGAGTGCTAGGAGTATGTTCTTTAGCAGTGACAGATAGCTGGGTGTGTGTTCTTTATCAGTGAGAGAGAGAGAGCTGGGAGTGTGTCCTTTCTCAGTGAGACAGAGCTGGGAGTGTGTTTTTTCTCAGTGACAGAGAGCTGGGAGTGTGTTCTTTGTCAGTGACAGAGAGCTGTGAGTGTGTTCTTTATCAGTGAGAGAGAGAGCTAGGAGTATGTTCTTTCTCCAGGACACAGAGCTGGGAGTGTGTTCTTTATCAGTTACAGACTGCTGGGAGAGTTATCTTTATCTGTGACAGAGAACTGGGAGTGTTATCTTTATCAGTGACAGAGAGCTGGGAGTACGTTCATTATCAGTGGCAGAGACCTGGGAGTGTGTGCTTTATGAGTGACAGATAGCTGGGAGTGTCATCTTTATCAGAGACAGAGAGCTGGGTGTATGTTTTTTCGAAGTGACAGAGAGATGAAAGTGTGTTCCTTATCAGTGAGAGAGAGCTTGGAGTGTGTTCTTTCTCAGTGACAGAGAGATGGAAATATGTTCTTTTTCAGTGACAGAGTGCTAGGAGTATGTTCTTTATCAGTGACAGGGAGCTGTGAGTGTGTTCTTTATCAGTGAGAGAGAGAGCTGGGAGTGTGTTCTTTCTCAGTGACAGAGAGCTGTGAGTGTGTTATTTATCAGTGACAGGGAGCTGGGACTGTGTAATCTATCTGTGACAACGAGCTTGGCGAGTGTTCTTTATCAGTGACTTGAGAGCTGGGAGAGTGTTCTTTCTCAGTAACAGATAGCTTGGCGTGTGTTGTATGTCAGTAACAGAGAGCTGGGAGAGTGTATTTTGTCATTGGCAGAGAACTGGGAGAGTGTATTTTGTCATTGACAGAGAGCTGGGAGAGTGTTCTTTCTCAGTAACAGAGAGCTTGGCGTGTGTTGTATGTCAGTAACAGAGAGCTGGGAGAGTGTATTTTATCATTGACAGAGAGCTGGGAATGTGTTTTTTTCTCAGTGACAGAGAGCTGGGAGTATGTTCTCTCTCCAGGACACAGATCTGGGAGTGTGTTCTTTATCAGTGACAGACTGCTGGGAGAGTTTTCTTTATCTGTGACAGAGAACTGGGAGTGTTATCTTTATCATTGAAAGAGAGCTGGGAGAGTGTTCATTATCAGTGGCCGAGACCTGGGAGTGTGTGCTTTATGAGTGACAGAGAGCTGGGAGTGTCATCATTATCAGAGACAGAGAGCTGGGTGTATGTTTTTTCGAAGTGACAGAGAGATGAAAGTGTGTTCCTTATCAGTGAGAGAGAGCTTGGAGTGTGTTCTTTCTCAGTGACAGAGAGATGGAAGTCTGTTTTGTCTCAGTGACAGAGCATTGTGAGTGTGTTCTTTATTAGTGTCAGGGAGCTGGGAGTGTGTACTTTGTCAGTGACAGAGAGCTGGGAGTGTGTTCTTTATCAGTGACAGAGACCTAGGTGTGTTTTCTGAATCAGTGACAGAGAGCTGGGAGTGTGTTCTTTATCAGTGACAGAGACCTAGGTGTGTTTTCTGAATCAGTGACTGAGAGCTGGGAGTACTTTATCCGTGACAGAGAGCTGGGTGTGTTTTCTGAATCAGTGACTGAGAGCTGGGAGTGTGTACTTTATCAGTTCCAGAGAGCTGGGAGTGTATACTTTATCAGTGATAGAGACCTAGATGTGTTTTCTGAATCAGTGACTGAGAGCTGGGAGCGTGTACTTTATCAGTTCCAGAGAGCTGGGTGTGTGTACTTTATCAGTGACAGAGAGCTGGGTGTGTGTACTTTATCAGTGACAGAGAGATGGGAGTGTGGTTTTTCTCAGTGACATAGAGCTGTGAGTGTGTTCTTTATCAGTGACAGGGAGCTGGGACTGAGTAACCTATCTGTGACAACGAGCTGGGCGAGTGTTCTTTATCAGTGACTGAGAGCTGGGAGCGTGTTCTTTCTCAGTAACAGAGAGCTGGGAGTGTGTTCTATGTCAGTAACAGAGAGCTGGGAGAGTGTATTTTATCCGTGACAGAGAGCTGGGAATGTGTTTTTTTCTCAGTGACAGGCTATGAGTGTGTTCCTTATCAGTGACAGAGAGCTGGGAGTGTGTTCTTTATAAGTGACAGAAAGCTATGAGTGTGTTCCTTATCAGTGACAGAGAGCTGGGAGTGTGTTCTTTATAAGTGACAGAAAGCTATGAGTGTGTTCCTTATCAGTGACAGAGAGCTGGGAGTGTGTTCTTTATAAGTGACAGAAAGCTATGAGTGTGTTCCTTATCAGTGACAGAGAGCTGGGAGTGTGTTCTTTATAAGTGACAGAAAGCTATGAGTGTGTTCCTTATCAGTGACAGAGAGCTGGGAGTGTGTTTTTTGTCAGTGACAGAGCGCTCGGTGTATGTTCTTTAGCAGTGACAGAGAGCTAAGTGTGTGTTCTTTATCAGTGTGAGAGAGAGCTGGGAGTGTGTCCTTTCTCAGGGAGACAGAGCTGGGTCTGTTTTTTCTCAGTGACAGAGAGCTGGAAGGAAATTGTTTTCAGTGACATAGAGCTGGGAGTGTGATGTTTATCAGTGCGAGAACACTGGGAATGTGTTCATTCTCAGTGACAGAGAGCTGGGAGTGTGTTCTTTATAAGTGACAGAAAGCTATGAGTGTGTTCCTTATCAGTGACAGAGAGCTGGGAGTGTGTATTTTATCAGTGACAGAGAGCTGGGAGTGTGTTCTTTCTCAGTGACAGAGAGCTGGGTGTGTGTTCTTTATCAGTGGCTGAGAGCTGCGAGTGTCTTCTTTGGCAGTGAGACAGAGCTGGGAGTGTGAATTTTCTCCGTGAGAGTGCTGGGTGTGTGTTCTTTTACAATGAGAGAGCACTGGGAGTGTGTTCTTTGTCAATGATAGAGAGCTGGAAATATGTTCTTTTTCAGTGACAGAGTGCTAGGAGTATGTTCTTTAGCAGTGACAGATTGCTGGGTGTGTGTTCTTTATTAGTGAGAGAGAGAGCTGGGAGTGTGTCCTTTCTCAGTGAGACAGAGCTGGTAGTGTGATTTTTCTCAGTGACAGAGAGCTGGGAGTATATTTTTAATCAGTGACAGAGAGCTGGGAGTGTGTTCTTTGTCAGTGACAGAGAGCAATGGGAGTGTGTTCTTTATCAGTGACAGAGAGCTGGGAGTGTGTATTTTGTCAGTGACAGAGAGATGGATGATTGTTCTTTATCAGTGACAGTGTGCTGGGAGTGTGTATTTTATCAGTGACTGAGTGCTGGGAGTGTGTCCTTTCTCAGTAACAGAGAGTTGGGAGTGTGTTCTATGTCAGTGACAGAGTGCTGAGAGTGTGTTTTTTTTATCAGTAACAGGGAGCTGTGAGTGTGCTGTTTCGCAGTGACGGAGGGCTTGGAGAGTGTATTTTATCAGTGACTGCGAGCTGGGATTGTATTTTTTATCCCTGACAGAGAGCTGGGAATGTGTTTTTTTCTCAGTGACAGAGTTCTGGGAGTGTTTTCTTTGTCAGTGCCAGAGAGCTGTGAGTATGTTCTTTATCAGCGAGAGAGAGAGCTGGGAGTATGTTCTTTCTCCAGGACACAGAGCTGGGAGTGTGTTCTTTATCATTGACAGACTGCTGGGAGAGTTTTCTTTATCTGTGACAGAGAACTGGGAGTGTTATCTTTATCATTGAAAGAGAGCTGGGAGAGTGTTCTTTATCAGTGACAGAGAACTGGGAGTACATTCATTATCAGTGGCAGAGACCTGGGAGTGTGTGCTTTATGAGTGACAGATAGTTGGGAGTGTCATCTTTATCAGAGACAGAGAGTTGGGTGTATGTTTTTTCGAAGTGACAGAGAGATGAAAGTGTGTTCCTTATCAGTGAGAGAGAGCTTGGAGTGTTTTCTTTCTCAGTGACAGAGAGATTGAAGTCTGTTTTGTCTCAGTGACAGAGCATTGTGAGTGTGTTCTTTATTTCGAAGTGACAGAGAGATGAAAGTGTGTTCCTTATCAGTGAGAGAGAGCTTGGAGTGTGTTCTTTCTCAGTGACAGAGAGATTGAAGTCTGTTTTGTCTCAGTGACAGAACATTGTGCGTGTGTTCTTTATCAGTGACAGGGAGCTGGGAGTGTGTTCTTTGTCAGTGACAGAGAGCTGGTAGTGTGTTCTTTATCAGTGACAGAGACCAAGGTGTGTTTTCTGAATCAGTGACTGAGAGCTGGGAGTGTGCACTTTATCAGTTCCAGAGAGCTGGGTGTGTGTACTTTCTCAGTGACAGAGAGCTGGGTGTGTTTTCTGAATCAGTGACTGAGAGCTGGGAGTTTGTACTTTTTCAGTTCCAGAGAGCTGGGAGTGTGTTCTTTGTCAGTGACAGAGACCTAGGTGTGTTTTCTGAATCAGTGACTGAGAGCTGGGAGCGTGCACTTTATCAGTGACAGAGAGATGGGAGTGTGATTTTTCTCAGTGACAGAGAGCTGCAAGTATGTTCTTTAGCTGTGACAGAGAGCAGGGTGCGTGTTCTTTATCAGTGAGAGAGAGCTGGAAGTGTTTTCTTATCAGTGAGAGAGAGTGCTGGGAGTGTGTTCTTTATCAGTGAGAGAGCACTGGGAGTGTGTTCTTTGTCAGTGACAGAGAGCTGGAAGTATGTTCTTTTTCAGTGACAGAGTGCTAGGAGTATGTTCTTTAGCAGTGACAGATAGCTGGGTGTGTGTTCTTTATCAGTGAGAGAGAGAGCTGGGAGTGTGTTCTTTCTCAGTAACAGAGAGCTTGGCGTGTGTTCTATGTCAGTAACAGAGAGCTGGGAGAGTGTATTTTATCCTTGACGAGAGCTGGGAATGTGTTTTTTTCTCAGTGACAGAGAGTTGGGAGTATGTTCTTTATCAGTGAGAGAGAGCTGGGATTGTGTTCTTTCTCCGGGACAAAGTGATGGAAGTGTGTACTTTCTTAGTGACAGAGAGCTGTGAGTGTGTTCTTTTTCAGTGATAGAGAGCTGAGAGTGTGTTTTTTCTCAGTGACAGAGAGCAGGGAGTGTGTTCTTTATCAGAGACTGAGAGCTGGGAGTGTGTTCTTTATCAGTGACAGAGAGCTGGGAGTGATTTTTTTTTTTAGTGACAGAGAGCTGGGTGTGTGTTCCTTATCAGTGAGAGAGCGCTGGGAGTATGTTCTTTATCAATGAGAGAGAGAGCTGTGAGTATGTTCTTTCTCCGGGACACAGAGCTGGGAATGTATTCTTTATCTGTGACAGAGAGCTGGGGAGTGTGTTCTTTATCAGTGACAGAGAGTTGTGAGTGTGTACTTTATGTGTAACATGTAGCTGGGAGTATGTTTTTTATCAGTGACAGAGAGCTGAGTGTGTGTATTTTCTCAGTGACTGAGAGCTGGTAGTGTGTTCTTTATCAGTGACAGAGAGCCATGAGTGTGTTCTTTATCACTGACAGGGAGCTGTGAGTGTTTTCTTTATTAGTGGCAGCGAGCTGGGTATGTGTTCTTTCGCAGTGAAAAGGAAGCTGTGTGTGTGTTCTTAATCAGTGACAACGAGCTGGGCGAGTGTTCTTTATCAGTGACTGGGAGCTGTGAGTGTGTTTTTTATCAGTGACAGAGAACTGGGTGTTTGTTCTTTATCAGTGACAGAGAGCTGGGAGTGTTTACTTTCTCAGTAACAGAGAGCTTGGAGTGTGTTCTTTCTCACTGACAGAGAGATGGAAATATGTTCTTTTTCAGTGACAGAGTGCTAGGCGTATGGTCTTTAGCAGTGACAGATAGCTGGGTGTGTGTTCTTTATCAGTGAGAGAGAGAGAGCTGGGAGTGTGTCCTTTCTCAGTGAGACAGAGCTGGGAGTGTGTTCTTTCTCAGGAACAGAGAGCTGGGAGCATGATCATTATTAATGCGAGAGTGCTGGGAGTGTTTTCTTTATTTGTGACAGAGCGCTGGGAGTGTGTTCGTTATCAGTGACCGAGAGCTGGGAGTGTGTTCTATGTCAGTGACAGGGTGCGGGGAGTGTGTTTTTTATCAGTAACAGGGAGCTGGGAGAGTGTTCTTTATCAGGGACAGAGAGTTGTGAGTGTGTTATTTAGCAGTGACAGAGAGCTGGGAGAGTGTTTTCTTTATCAGTGACAGAGAGCTGGGTGTATGTTGTTTATCAGTGAAAGAGAGCTGGGAGTGTGTACGTTATCAGTGACTGAGAGCTGGGAGTGTGTACGTTATCAGTGACTGAGAGCTGGGAGTGTGTTCTTTGTCAGTGACAGAGAGCTGAGTGTTTGTTCCTTATGAGTGAGAGAGAGAGCTGGTAGTGTGTCCTTTCTCAGTGAGACAGAGCTGGGAGTGTGATCTTTATCAGTGAGAAACGCTGGGAGTGTTTTCTTTGTCAGTGACAGAAGCTAGGAGTATGTTCATAAGCAGTGTCAGATAGCTGGGTGTGTGTTTTTTATCAGTGACAGCGAGCTGAGAATGAATACTTTATCAGTGAGAGAGAGCTGGGAGTGTGCACTTTTTCAGTGACAGAGAGCTGGGAATGTGTTCTTTATCAGTGACAGAGAGCTGGGAATGTGTTCTTTATCAGTGACAGAGAGCTGGGAGTTTGTTCTTTATCAGTGACTGAGACCTGGGTCTCTGTTCTTTATCAGTGACAGAGAGCTGGGAGTGTGTTCTTTATCAGTGACAGGTAGCAGGGTGTGTGTTCTTTATCAGTGACAGAGAGCTGGGAGTGTGTTCTTTATCAGTGACAGAGAACTGGGAGTGTGTTTTTAGATTAGATAACTTACAGTGTGGAAACAGGCCCTTCGGCCCAGCAAGTCCACACCGACCCGCCGAAGCGTAACCCACCCAGACCCATTATCTTACATTTACCCCTTCACCTAACACTACGGGCAATTTAGCATGGCTAATTCACCTAACCTGCACATTTTTTGGATTGTGGGAGGAAACCGGAGCACCCGGAGGAAACCCACGCAAACACGGGGAGAATGTGCAAACTCCACACAGAGAGTCGCCTGAGGCGGGAACTGAACCCGGGTCTCTGGCGCTGTGAAGCAGCAGTGCTAACCACTGTGCTACCGTGCCGCCCAAAGTTATTATTCCCCAGAATAACCAGCGATCGTTTCTGCACAGATCCCTGTGGTACTCCCGTTGGTGAAACAATTTCAAACACGAAAAAGATTATCCACCAATTTTGTATCCAAATTACCAACTTGTCTTGGATCCCATGGGCTCTTTCCTTTTGGACCAGCCTTCCAT
>NW_025205064.1:0-1950 GCF_004010195.1 Chiloscyllium plagiosum | reverse complement strand
TCAGTGAGACCGAGCTGGGAGTGTGTTCTTTATCAGTGAGAGAGTGCTGGGAGTGTATTCTTTATCACTGAGACAGAGCTGGGAGTGTGATTTTTCTCAGTGACAGAGAGCTGGAAATATGTTCTTTTTCAGTGACAGAGTGCTTGGAGTATGTTCTTTAGCAGTGACAGATGACTGGGTGTGTGTTCTTTATCAGTGATAGAGACAGCTGGGAGTGTGTCCTTTCTCAGTGAGACAGAGCTGGGAATGTGTTTTTTTCTCAGTGACAGAGAGCTGGGATTATATTTTTAATCATTGACAGAGAGCTAGGAATGTGTTCTTTTTCCGTGACAGAGAGCTGTGAGTATTCATTTTATCAGTGACTGACAGCTGGGAGTGTGTATTTTATCAGAGACTGAGTGCTGGGAGTGTGTTCTTTATCAGTGACAGAGAGCTGGGCGACTGTTCTTTATCAGTGACTGGGAGCTGGGTGTGTGTTCTTTATCAGTGACAGAGAGCTGGGTGTGTGTTCTTTATCAGTGACAGAGAGCTGGGAATTTGCTTTGTCTCAGTGACAGAGAACTGGGTGTGTTTTCTTTGTCAGTGACAGAGATCTGGGAGTCTGTTCTTTTTCAATGACACAGAGCTGGGAATGTATTTTGTCTCAGTGACAGAGAGCTGAGTGTGTGTTCTTTATCAGTGAGAGAGAGCTTGGAGTGTGTACTTTATCAGTGAAAGAGAGCTGGGAGTGTGTAATTTATCAGTGAGAGAGAGCTGGGAGTGTGTTCTTTATGAGTGACCGAGAGCTGGGAGAATTTTTTTATCAGTGACAGAGAGCTGGGTGTGTGTTCTTTATCAGTGACAGAGATCTGGGAGTGTATTCTTTTTCAATGACAGAGAGCGGGAATGTGTACATGATCTGTGGCAGAGAGCTGGGTGTATGTTCTTTTTCAGTGACAGAGAGCTGGGAGTGTGTTCTTTATCAGTGACAGAGAGCTGGGAGTGTGTTGTTTATCTGTGACAGAGAGCTGGGAGTGTTTACTTCATCAGTGACAGAGAGGTGTGAGGGTGTTTCTTATGAGTGACAGCGAGCTTGGAATGTGTACTTTGTCAGTGACAGAGAGCTGGGAGTATGTTCTTTATCAGTGACAGAGAGCTGGGAGGGTGCTCTTTATCAGAGGCAGAGAGCTGGGAGTGTCATCTCTATCAGAGACAGAGAGCTGGGAGTGTCATCTCTATCAGAGACAGAGAGCTGGGTTATGTTCTTCGAAGTGACAGAGAGATGGAAGTGTGTTCTTTATGAGTGACAGAGAGCTGGGACTGTGTTCTTTATCAGTGACAGAGAGCTGGGTGTATGTTCTTTTGACGTGACAGAGAGTTGGAAGTGTGTTTTTTTATCAGTTAGAGAGAGCTTGGAGTGTGTTCTTTTACAGTGACAGAGTGATGGAAGTCTGTTTTGTCTCAGTGACAGAGCACTGTGAGTGTGTTCAATATCAGTGACAGGGAGCTGGCTGTGTGTTCTTTATGAGCGACTGAAAGCTGGGAGTGCATTCTTTATCAGTGACAGAGAGCTGGGAATGTGTTTTGTCTTAGTGAGAGAGAGCTGAGTGTGCGTTCTTTTTCAGTGACAGAGAGCTGTGAGTGTGTTCTTTTACAATGACAGAGAGCTGGGAGTGTGTTCTGAATCAGTGACAGAGAACTGGGAATTTTTTTGTCTCAGTGACAGAGAGCTGAGTGTGTGTACTTTATCAGTGACAGAGAGCTGGGAGTGTATGCTTGATCAGAGACAGAGAGCTGGGAGTTTCATCCCTATCAGAGACAGAGAGCTGGGTTATGTTCTTCGAAGAGACAGAGAGATGGAAGTGTGTTCTTTATCAGTGACAGAAAGCTGGGAGTGTGTTCTGTATCAGTGAGATAGAGCTGGCAGTGTGTTCTTTATGAGTGACAGAAAGCTGGGAGTGTGTTCTTTAT
>NW_025205063.1:4127-10008 GCF_004010195.1 Chiloscyllium plagiosum | reverse complement strand
TCTCTTTAATTGTGAGCATCAGAAAAGGCTTTCGTTTGCCAGCAAGAAATTAATATGTGATTAACCTTTGTTCGTTTCATGTATAGGAACACTGAGACTCCTCTGCACTGCACATCTTTTGCGGTTCTATCGATTTTAATAGTAGTGTGCCTTTTTATTCATCCCAACAAAGTATATGACCTCGCATTCCCGACATGTAACTGCATCTGCCAAGAATACTTCAATTGTTGGAGGGAATCCTGAGGAACAGAATGTACATGTACTTGGAAAGGCAAGGACTGATTCGGGATAGTTAACTTGGCTTTGTGCGTGGGAAATCATGTCTCACAAATTTGATTGAGTTTTTTGAAGAAGTAACAAAGAAGATTGATGAGGGCAGAGCAGTAAATGTGGTCTATATAGACTTCAGTAAGGCATTCAACAATGTTCCCCATGGGAGACTGATTGGCAAGGTTAGACCTCATGTAATAGCAGTGGACCTAACACCGACCCTTGTGGTACGCCGCCAGTTCCTGGACACTAAGAAGAACATGTTCCATCAACTACAGCACTGTTTTCTATTGGCAAGCCAATTGCTGATCAAAGCAGCAATCTCTCCCACAATCCCATTCCTACACATTTTGGCTATTGTGGAGAACCTTATCGAACAACTTGCTGAAACCCATTTACACCACATCAACCGGTTTACTGTCATCTACCTGTTTGGTCACTTTGTCAAAAAAGTCAATAAGATTCGTTAGGCAAGGTCTACCCATCACAAAACCGTGCTGACTGTCCCTGATCAGATTATTCTTTTCTAGATGGTCATAAATCCTATCTATAATAACCTTTTCCAACACGTTACCAACAACTGCAGTGAGACTCACTGGTCTGTAATTGCCAGGGTTATCTCTAACACACTTTGTGAACAAGGAAACAACATATGCTATGCCCCATTCCACAGGCACTATTCCTGTAGACAACGATTATTTGACGATCAATGCCAAACGCTCATCGATCTCTTCCCTTGCTTACCAGAGGATCCTAGGACAGATCCCATCCCAGCTGACTTATCTGTTTTCACACTCTGCAGTATTTCTAATATCTTTTCCTTGTGAACCTCAATCTCTTCTAGTCTAGACGCAAGTATCTCTGTATCTTGCTCGCCAACATTTTCATTTTCTATAGCGAACACTGTGGAAAAATATTTATTTAGTGCTTCCCCTATCTCCACTGACTCCACACTCAACTTCCCACTATTATCCATGATTGTCCGAAATTTTGACTCCACACTCAACTTCCCACTATTATCCATGATTGTCCGAAATTTCACTC
Organism: Chiloscyllium plagiosum; assembly: GCF_004010195.1. Lineage (NCBI taxonomy): Eukaryota > Metazoa > Chordata > Chondrichthyes > Orectolobiformes > Hemiscylliidae > Chiloscyllium > Chiloscyllium plagiosum. The sequence goes on along the minus strand of NW_025205063.1, from coordinate 8,694 downwards.
TCGTCATTCTTTTATTCCTGACATACCAATGGAAAGCCTTAGGCATAACCCTGATCCTTACTGCAAACAACTTCTCATGTCTCCTCCTGGCTCTTCTCAGCTCTCTTTTTAGGTCTTTCCTGATATCGTTGGAACCCTCGAGCGCTCTAACTGAGTTTTCACATTTTTTCCTAACATAAGACTTCTTGTTCTTCTTGACCAGGGATTCCACTTCCTTTGTAAACCACGGCTCACGCATTCTATATCTTCCTCCCTGCCGGACAAGTACACACACAGGAGCTTTTCCATGAATAAGCTCCACATTTTTAATGTGCTCACCCCCTGCAGTTTCCTACCCCATTCTACGCTTCCTAAATCTTACCTCATTGCATCGTAATTTTCCTTCCACCAACTGATACTTTTGCCCCGTGGAGTACATCTATCCCTTTCCATCACGAAAGTAAACCTGAGAGAATTGTGATTGCTGTCTCCAAAGTGCTCACCTACTTCCGAATCTAAAACCTGGCCAGGCTCGTTACCCAGTACTAAATCGAAAGTGGCTTCGTCCCTTGAAGGCATGTCTACATACTGTGTCAGGAAGCCGTCCTGCACACACTGGACAAAAACTGACCCAACTATAGTACTCGTACTGTAGTGATCCCAGTCAATATTTGGACATTATCTTGAGTGTTCCAGAGTTTTTCATTGTCCCACAGTCCAGATGAAGTTTGCATTCCTCACGTACGGGAGCGAGAATTCTTTCAATGTCTCAGATCAGTTCCTGTCCCAAGAACATCAGAGTCAATGTCCCATCCTCTACTCGGACCGACAGTTCACACTTCTTCATCCTCCTCTGATTCCATTTCCCAAAGTGTTTCTCAAGATTTCCAAAGCTGGAGTCTAAAATATATGGTTTGCTTCCTAAACATTTTTCCAACTGCCAACTGACAATATTTTCACAGTATCTCTTCACAATCCTCTGTTTTGCACCATGTCCAGGGATGAGAAGTCCCGTTTGGTGGAGAGATTCTGGAGGCTGGTGAGTTTCACTTTGGAACAAAGATGGTTAAGTAGCAATTTCCTGCGGTTGTTTGCAATGATGGGAGAGGGAGCGGTGGGGAATGAGCAATTTGACGAGCAGGAGGAAGTGTTGCCACTGACCCGAGTCAGAGAACAGAGAACAGAGATTAAAGGAATCTAATGAAAAGCAGCACTTCTGCTCAGGATGTTCAATAACAGCTGCAGAAACCCGATGTGTCGAGCAGTGTATCTGGAAAGAGAAACAGAGATAATGTTTTAAATATGGAACATTTCTGATGAAGAACTCGAGTTTCCCAAGTCTAATCAAATTACCGGCCTGGTTTGCAAAATAGGTTTTCCGAATTTTGAGCCAAAATTATTCCAGCAGGAAAGCATACAGAACGTAGTGAGCAGAATTCGAACCTACGTGGTGGAAACCCCAATGGATTTCGCATCCATCGCCTTAACCACTCGGTAATGACTACAGACGGCGAAGCAGAGTTGAGTATTGACGAAATCAGCCGTGATCTCATTGAAAGCTGTCGCTGACTTGATGAGCGAAATGCTTCCATCTCCTTTCATCCCTTTGCTGTCATTTGTAAGGTGCGAGACACCAATGTAAAAGAAGAAAAGCACAAAAGTAGGAAAAGATATTTGCAGCCAAACTGAGTCAAAATTATTTATTGAAAGGAAAATCACACTTGGCAATTTGCTAGATCTCTTTGCGAACATGACCAGCAGAGGTAAGCAAAGGAGCCATTGATCTGAGTCTTCCTCGACCTGAAGCAAACAAAGGTTAGTGACATATTCATTTCTTTTTTCTGGTGAACGAAATGTTCTTTCCTGATGGTTACAATGAAAGAGATGGTTCCCAATAAAAGACAAACATTAAGTCGCATCTAGATATATTTCAATGTGATACGATTCACTCTCAGTCCCTAATTACCCCAGAGATGGAGGAGGTGAGTTACTTTTCTTCACGCTTCAACTCCTCAGCACGGAGGTACAGACATGAAACCGCTAGAGATGGAGCTCTTGTATTGGGAACCAGCGACACTGAAGGAACTAGTCAAAAGTGATGGATGCAGATGCTGGAAACCAGATTTTAGATCAGAGTGATGCTGGAAAAGCACAGCAGTTCAGGCAGCATTCGAAGAGCAGGCAAGTCGACGATTCTATTGCCAGTCCTGTTGCGTTCTGCAAACAATTTTCGTTTTTGGCTCAGATTTCCAGCAACTGCAGCTATTTGTTTTATGTTAACCTTCATAATGTTTTGGACAAAACCAATGACCTGCCAGTATCGGAAAATCGGCAGAAGTGCAGGTACACCGATATGTTTGCTGAACAATACAACCATTCCATGGGCGGGAATACGATCCGGGCCACGGTGCTGAGAGTACCGAATCCTCACAAGTAAATAACAAGACAAGGCGATAGATACTATAGTATTTGGTTTAAATAAAACACCCTTTCTGAACATTTTCGTTGCAGATTATTTTCAACTTGTCTTCGAAGATTTACAAAGTGGGAAAAGGCCATTCCTCCCATTGTGCATTGCGGCTAATCAGAGAGCCATCTATTCTACTCGCAGTTTCCAACTTTGTCCCAAAGTTTGGTCATGGTGTCATGCAGAAACTCAGCGAGTTCACTCAGACATTTTTGTGTGTGCAGAATGATTTGCCACATTTAAGGCAAATTCAATGGCATCCGAATGGGTATATAGACAGGAAGCGTTCGGAGAGATAAGGAACACATTTTGGCAAATATGGTTCAATTAATTTCGGTTATCTGTTCAGCAGGGACAGGTTCGATAGTAGGGTCTCTTTCCGTGCTCGGCAACTTTGATGTGCTCCCGCAGCTCCCGCAGCTGACACCAGTTTTAATGGACCATTTGCAAAAAAAATGCACTCTGTTTGTTACGAAGTCAGCGCGTTTGCCTATATTTCTGGAGGGTGGATGGGACGAGTTGACTCAGCGATGAGGGTCTTTCCGGACTTTTGCTTCCAATGACCGTTCGTTTGGCACCTTCCCAACTTTGCCATCAAAGAGTTTGGCTGAAGAATAATACCGCACGATAACGTTAACCCCCTCAGCTCTCCAACGAATCCAGAAACTGACAACTCTTCATGTGGAACAGAAGCAAAACAGAAAAGATGGACCATTGCCAGACACACCGACGCATGCATGCTGCCTTTGTTGCAGTGCAAGCCGATTATGTCATGAACTGCTCAGAGAAAGGCAGCAAGGCAATTCAGGACATACTGGAGATTTAGTGCACTGCCAAGTCACAGGAAATGCTCAACAAACATAAAACAAACCGGAACAGCAATAACCCATGAAAAATGAAGTTTACCAATTGCACTCGTGATGAAATTAGGTCAATAATGCGCTGATGACTCCATCTGATCGAGAGGACCAATCACAGCCCCCTTCACCAGGACAGTAATGAAGGAAATGAGAGAAATACAAAAAACATTTCTCATCGCGATTGCCAACCTTTTCGCCACTGCAACAACAAAAACGGCGCGCAGATACAATGCAGAATCTGGTTTCATATCAGCAATGAAATAGTAATGTCCATTCACTTTCAGTGAAAACAGTGAACAAAGGCTACTTGGTTCCCCGATTATACTGCTGCACAGACTTTCATATTCAAAGAGAGTGTTTGTGGCTGTCCATATGACAATGGAAATTACTGCCCTCGCTCTCACTGCCATTATTGATCGTGTTGGGTTTGGCATCCTCACCTTGCACGCAGGAGTTCAGTGTACAATTCTCTGCTGTGAAAAATCGGAGTGCTTTGGAGCAGAAAGATGCGAAGCTCGTGTGCTTCATGGAGAAGTTGTTGGATGTTTTGCGGAGCTGGGAAGTGGGATCCTCACAGTTCTGGGTAACATCCTCAGGGTTGCAGAGCCTGTTGTGAAGCCTACTGTCCTATGGCTTTTGGAATTGATTTAGTTTCATTGCCGCTGGGTCCGGTTGTTGGTGTTGCAGATTGGATCCTGATCAATGTGTTTACTGATGGAATCCATGGATGGGTGCCCTGCTTCTAGAAAATCTCTGGCTGCCTTCTGATTGCCATGCTCTATTACGGTTGTGCTGCTCTCGAGGATGCTTGCTGTCTGTACGTATAGCTACTCGGGACAGCTGGCTGTGGCAATTAGTGAGGGCTACGCAAATTCTTTGCCAAGAATATGTATCCCACAACTGCATTCCCAGATGTCTGGCACACTAAATTGTCAACTAGGATATGCCATAAAGCAATTGAAACACCCATGCTTCCCTTTTTTAAAATAAATTTCTGAAAACTGATAGCCAGACATCTCTGAACACACGGATTTAGGACAGCACATAAACCAACAGCCTCGCTGAGGGAAAGCTCACCAGAAAACAATATCCAATGCCCATCTTGTGCAGGACAAATGTGGTTGTCAAGATTCCACGCAGGGACTGCAAAAAACACTATATCGGAGAAACAGTCAGACAAATAGCGAGCTGCAATCATGAACTTCAGCCAGCCCGTATACGCCACGGGCAGATGTTCTTGTAGTTGTATGTAGGGCATTGA
>NW_025205063.1:0-1727 GCF_004010195.1 Chiloscyllium plagiosum | reverse complement strand
GTCATGCAGGACGAGTTTTCACTCACAGTTCAGAAATTTCGTCTCAACAAACAAGACCAGTCAGTTGATTAAACTTAGCAGGCTCAAGTTATTAATCAAAAATGCAACACACTTAAAACATTATCTCCGTTTCTCTTTTCACAGTTACTGCCAGAACCATCGATATTTTGCAGTATTCTTTGAAGGTAGAGGTGCTGCTTTTGAATAGATTCCTTTTACCCCAGTCCTCCGTTCACTAACTCTGGTCAGTGGCAGCACTTCCCCCAGCTCGTCGAAGAGCCAATCCCCACCACTAATTTTCCCATCATTATAAATAGCCGCAGGAAATTGCTGACAAACCATCTTTGCTCCAAAGGGAAACTCACCAACATCGGGAATCTCTCCACAAAACGGGACACCTCATCCCTGGACATGGTGAAATACAGAAGATTGTGAACAGATTTTGGGAAAATATTGTCACTTGTCAGGTGAAAAAATGTTAAGAAGATAAAGCACGTCACCCAGTCTCCAGCTTCGTGAATCTTCAGAAACTCTTTGGGAAAAGGACTCAGAGGAGAATGAAGAAGGGTGAATTGTCAGACTGATCGGAAACAATCAGGACAACTTCCCGTTCTTTAAGATGTTCTCAGGACAAGAACTGATTGGAGACATTGAAGTAATTCTCGGTCCTGCACATGAGCAATACAAACCTTATATGGACACTGGGACAATGAAAATACTCGATACCACACAAGATACTGAGAGGTTCGAAGAGAGATGTTCCCGATTGGAGCAGAGCTGCTTCCCAGTGACATGGATGTGTCTGTCGTGGATGGGATCAGACTGTCCCCATGTCTCCATTATGAATGTCCCAGTCCTTATTTTGGAAAAGTAAAACTGATAGAGGACAGCTGTCGTTCTGGGAATGGCAGCCTGAAGTGGGAGGTCAATCACAGACTGCTTTCGAGGATCATCCAAGGTGTTAGGTTGGAAGTATCAGCTCATTCGACTGTTAACTGAAATGTTACTGGTTCAATAGCCCCAGGGTGAAAGCGATTGATGTTCATAATGCATCTGTTTTCCGTGCAGCACCGTTACGTGTTTCTAATGGGGTCAGAAAAATGCTTTCCAAACAGCAACCTTTGGTATGACGAACAATAAAAAAAATGTTTCTGCATTGCTTTAGTGGTTAACGTAAAGAACTGTGGATTCTGGGAATCTGAAGCAAAAACAGAAACTGCTGTCGAAACGAATCAGTTTGGCAGTGCCTGTGGGAGATTACCGAGTTCTGATGAAGTTTTGAAATATTTGTCTCTGATTCTCTCTGAATAGACGCTGTAAGATCTGCTGAGATTCTCCTGGTATTTCTGTTCGTGGGTTTAACTGAATGCCTATTCCATTTATAAGGATGATACAACCAAACCCACCACAAACCAAAATTAGGAAATAACACCTCAGTATCTCACTCCACCGCAAGCCCAAGGATAACTACACGATACTGCACTTCTCCAGCTTCCACCCTAAATATATTAAAGAAGCCATACCGTAAGGACAAGCGCTTCACCTGCATAGGAACCGCTTAGATGAAGAATAATGCGACAGACACCTAAAGATTTTGAAGGATATACTCATGATGATGGGGTACATGTTGAACTGATTGATCGCCAGTTCCGGTGTGCCACATTGAAAATCTGCTGTGAACTCGTCAGAAGACAGACAGAGGATGCGACTGATAGAGTATCTTTCAT
>NW_025205062.1:5849-10008 GCF_004010195.1 Chiloscyllium plagiosum | reverse complement strand
AACCCCCCCGAAGAGTGCTAGCAAACCTTCCTCCCAGGATATTGGTGCCCTTCTGGTTCAGGTGCAACCCGTCCTGCTTGTACAGGTCCCAACTTCCCCAGAATGCAGTCCAATTGTCCAAATACCTGAAGCCCTCCCTCCTACACCATCCTTGCAGCCACGTGTTCAACTGCACTCTCTCCCTATTCCTTGCCTCACTGTCACGTGGCACCGGCAACAACCCAGAGATGGCGACTCTGTCCGTCCTAGCTTTTAGCTTCCAGCCTAATTCCCTGAGCTCCTGAATGACCTCCCCACCCCTCTTCCTACCTAAGTCGTTGGTGCCAACGTGCACACGACCTCTGGCTGCACACCCTCCCCCGTAAGAATTCTGAAGACACGGTCTGAGATGTCTCGGACTCTGGCACCCGGGAGGCAACAAACCATCCGAGAGTCTTGCCCATGTCCACAGAACTGCCTGTCTGTCCCTCTAACTAGAGTCTCCTATAACTAGCGCTCTCCTCCTCTCCCCCTTTCCCTTCTGAGCCTCCGAGCCGGACCTCATGCCAGAGACCCGGTCACTGCAGCTTTCCCCTGCTAGGCTGTCTCCCCTAACAGTATCCAAAGCGGTATACTTATTGTTTAGGGGAACGACCACAGGGGATCCCTGCACTGCCTGCTTCCTCCCCTTCCCACCTCTAACTGTTACCCAGCTACCTCTGTTCTCTGGCGTAACTATGTTCCTGTAGCTTCTATCTATCACCCTCTCAGCCTCTGGAATAATCCTCAGTTCATCCAACTCCAGCTCCAGTTCCCTAACGCAGTCTGTGAGAATCTGGAGCTGGCTGCACTTCCTGCTTCAGCTATCTCTTCTGCTATCTTCTTCAGAGCTCTGGGGTGTCGTCCATTTGGTCCACCTTCAGACCTTACAGTTTTTCTCCTTGGTGATAACCACTCTTGAATCTTTGGGATATTACTTGCATCTTCAACCATGAAGACCAACGCAAAGCACTTGTTCAGTTCCTCAGCCATTACTTTGTTCCCCATTACTACTTCTCCAGCATCATTTTCTAATGTCCCAATGTCAATTTTTGCCTCTGTTTTACTCCTTAGATACCTAAACAAACTCTTGCAATCTTCTTTTATATTACTAGCCAGCTTACCCTCATATTTAATCTTCTCCCTCATTATTTCTTTTGTTGTTGCCCTCTGTTGGTCTTTGTAAGCTTCCCAATCCTCTGGTTTCCCACTGCTTTTCGCTACATTACATGCTTTCTCTTTTGCTTTTATGTTATCCCTGACTTCCCTCATCCTTCCTGTACCATGCTTCTTTTTCCTCGCGATGAATCCCTACTGTGTCTCCTGAATTATTCCCAGAAACCCCTGCCATTACTGTTCTACTGTCTTTCCTGCTGGGCTCCTCTCCCAGTCGATTCTACCCAGCTCCTCCCTCATACCTCTGTAGTTGCCTTTATTCAACTTTAATACTGTGACATCTGATTCCACCTGCTCTCTCTCTCAAATTGCAGAGTAAATTCTATCATATTATGTCACTGCCTCCTGAGGGGTCCTTCACCTTAAGCTCTCTTTTCAAGTCTGTCTCATTGCACAACACTCAATCCAGAATTAGGCACAAGTGAGGACTGCAGATGCTGGAGATCAGCGTTGAGAGTGTGGTGCTGGAAATGCTCAGCAAGTCAGGCAGCATCCGAGGAGCGGGAGAATCGACGTTTTGGGCATTCCTGATGAAGGGCTTTTGCCCAAAATGTCAGTCCTCCTGTTCCTCGGATGCTGCCTGACCTGCTGTGTTTTTCCAGCACCACACTCTCGACACTAAATTCAGAATTGCCTGTTCTCTAGTGGGTCCACGAGCTGCTCCAAAAAGCCATCTCATAGATATTTCACAAATTCCTTTTCTTGCGATCCACTATCAACCTGATTTTCCTGATCCACCTGCATATTGAAATCCCCCATGATCACTATAACCTTGCCTTTTCTAGCTCCTGTACACCTTGTGTCTCACGCCCTGACTGCTGGTTGGAAGCCTGTACATAACTCCCATTATGGCTTCTTTTACCGTTGCGGTTCCTCACCTCTACCCACACGTATTCCACATCACCTGACCCAATGTAGTTTCTTGCTATTGATTGGATTTCATTTCTTCCCAATCAGGCAATCCCACTCTCTCTGCCCACCTGTCTATCCTTTCCGATAGGATGTATATCCTTGGATATGTAACTCCCAGCCCTCATCCCCTTGCAGCCATGGCTCCATAATGCCCACCACATCATACCTGCCAATTTCAAACTGTGCCCCAAGCTCATTTACCTTATTTTGCAGACCACGTGCAGTCAGATACAGCCCCTTCTGTCCCATATTTATCGTTTCTCTTTTCATTGTCATCCCTTTAACCAGAGTGCTTGAAGTTTTATTTCTAACCCTTTCCAAATACTCTGTTCTATTTTGTGTTCTGGAGGCTTTCATAACCTCTCCAGAGCTGTCCATTCCTCTCATTTTTAAATACTTTTCCATGCAGTTGAATCCACCCCAACAGATGTTAACCTGCTGCTTTGTTTCCCATTGGAGTTTTACGATCCCTTTTCCCTTCACATTACAGAGATGTTACGAACAATAACTTCGGAAAACAACCTTTAGTGTGCAAGATTAGGCAGGACGTAGAACATTTCAAAGCCATTGCTAAACAGTTACAACTTTAGACCCCAATAAAACTAAATGCCAGAAACCTTGAGAAGGCAGGCGTGGTGTTCGGATCTCTGTCCAGAGACAGGACAGGGGAATTGCAGCCAGACTGGGTGACTTTAGCCCCACTAGTGATTTGGTTTGGTATGATTGGTTGCAGTCATGTGTACCTAAGTACAATGAAAAACATTGCTTTGTAAACAGTACAGGCAGATCATAGCAAACACGGAAGGACAGATCATTGGGTGCTTAGACAGAGTGAGGCGCAAAAGGTTATGGCTGCACAGGAGATCCACAAAGTAAGATCAACATTAGTAAAACAGTGTTAAAAAAGAATTGGAAATTGAGCGAGAGTTTAAGGCTCGGAAAAACTCAACATTTGGAACAGTGCCAAAGAAGTCATACTGGAATTGAAGCGTTAACTCTATTGCACTCTCTGCAGACATCTGCCAGACTTGTTGAGTTTCCCCAGCACTTTGTGTTTTTGTTTCTGATCTCCAGCATCTGCAGTTGTTTGCCTTTGAACTTAAAAACCATGAGAAAGGGTTCAAGCTCAGACTAGACTAGCCAACAAGGAGATAGAGAAGGATAGGGATTTCTAACAGGGGAGGTTGAGGTTGGGGTTCCAAGCACAGAGACACAGAACCCTCAGGCAGACTGAAGCTGCTCAGATAAATCTGACTCTGCCTAATAACAGTAACTGGGAGAAAGTGAGGACTGCAGATGCTGGAGATCACACCAAAGTGTGTGGTGCTGGAAAAACACAGCAGGCCAGGCAGTATCCGAAGAGTAGGAGAGTCGATGTTACAGACATAAGCCCTTTATCAGGAATGAGGCTTGTGTGGGCCGGGGCAGTTGAGAGATAAATGGGATGTGGGTGGGGCTGGGGGGAAATTAGCTGAGAATATGATAGGTAGATGAAGGTGGGAAAGAAGGTGATAGGTCAGAAAGGAGGGTGGAGCAGATAGATGCGAAAGACGATGGACGGGTCAAGAGGGTAGTTGGAGGCTTGGGAGTGGGATAAGATGGGGGGAGGGGAAATTAGGAAACTGGTGATATCCACGTTGATCCCGTGTGGTTGCAGGGTCCCAAGGCAGAAGATGAGGTGCTGTTCCTCCAGGCGTTGGGTGGTAACGGTTTGGTGATGAAGGAGGCCCAGGACCTGCATGTCCTTAATGAAGTGGGAGGGGCAGTTGAAGTGTTCAGCCACAGGGCGTTGGGTTGGTGGGTGCGGGTATCCCAGATATGTTCTCTGAAATGATCCGCAAGAAGGCGTCCTGTCTCCCCCATGTAGAGGAGACAACACCGGGTGCAACAGATACAACTCGGCACCGCCTTCTTGGCCTGTCCATCATCTTTCCCATCTGTCCGCTCCACCCTCCTCTCCGACCTATCACCTTCTCCATCACCTTCATCTACTTACTGCATTCTCAGCTACCTTCCCCCACCTCCCACCCCCGCCCCCACCTATGTCTCCGTC
>NW_025205062.1:0-4868 GCF_004010195.1 Chiloscyllium plagiosum | reverse complement strand
CACTCTCTGGCTAAAGAGGTTTCTCCTTAGCTCCGTTGTAAAAGATCTTCCCTTTAATCTCAGGCTCTACCCTCAGGTTCGCATTTCTCCTGCGAATGGAAACATCTTCCCACTCTGTCCAGGCTGTTCTGTAAGTTTCAATCAGATCCCTCCTCATCCTTCTAAACCCCATCAAGTATAGTCCCAGAGTGCTCAAACGCTCGTCATATGTTAGGCTTTTCATCCCTGGGATCATTTTCATGAACTTTCTGTGAAGTTGCTCCATGGCCAAAATATCTTTCCTGAGGAAGGGGACCCAAAATTGGTCACAATACTGTAAACGTGGTCTGACCAGAGCCTTATAAAGCCTCAGAAGTACATCCCTACTTTTATATTCCAATCCTTTGGGGATGAATGACAACATTGTATTTGTCTTCCTAACGACTAACACAACCTGCAAATGTATCTTCAGAAAAACCTGGACTAGGACTCCCAAATCTCTCTGCACTTCAGATTTCTGAATTTTCTCACCATTTTGAAAGTAATCCATGCCTCTATTCTTCCTACCAAAGTGTGTGACCTTGCACTTCTGCACATTGTATTCCATTTGCCACTTCTTTGCTCTCACTTTCCTAACCTACCTAAGTATTTCTGCAGCCTCCCCACCTCCTCAATACTATCTGCCTCTCCATTTATCTTTGTATTATCTGCACCATTTTCACCATTGAAAGCGTAACATCTGGGTGCATAATGACCTGGTATGGCAACTGCTCTGCCCAGGACCATAAGAAACTCCAAAGTTGCTCTGCACAGCCCAGACCATCATGGAAGCCAACCTTCTATCCATGGTCTCCATTTACATGGCTTGCTGCTGTGGAAAGGCTGCCAACATCTTCAAAGATTCCTCTTACCCCAATAATGCTCTCCCACAACCTCTTCTGTCAGGCAGGAGATACTTGAACACACACTGCAGCAGGTTCAGGAACAGCTTTTTCCCAGTCTTTATTAGACTGCTGACTGGACTGTCTAGCCTCAAATAATGCTGATCTTGCTAATGTTGATGTCACCTAGCACATGCCTTTCACAACTTATGTTGTATGCCTTTGTCTACGTTTTTTTCACAACCTTTGTTCTGTACCTCCCTGCTTACTATGATCTGCCTGTGCTGCTCAGAAGCAAAGCTTTTCACTGTATTGCAGTACACGCGACAATTAGAGGTTCCTTTCAGACAGGAAGTTCCCTCTGTGAAATTCTCCTTACTTCTTACGTAGTCAGACCCTTCATTTGAAATAGTGACTCCTACATTCTCCCTCTGGAGGGAACTTCCTGTCTGCACCAAACCCATGCTTCAATGAACAGGCCAAATGTGAGAAGAATGTTCCTAATTTTGAGCAAATCCAGAACTAGGCATCACAGTCTAATAATAAGGGGTAAGCCATTCGGGACTGAAATGAGGAAGAATGTCTTGACTCAGAGAGCTGTGAACCCGTGGAATTCTCTCCCACAGGAAGCTGTTGGGGCCAGTTTATTAGATGTATTCAAGAGGGAACTAGATGTGGCCCTTGTGGCCTAATAATAAGGGGTAAGCCATTCGGGACTGAAATGAGGAAGAATTTCTTGACTCAGAGAGCTGTGAACCCGTGGAATTCTCTCCCACAGGGAAGCTGTTGGGGCCAGTTTTTAGATGTATTCAAGAGGGAGCTAGATGTGGCCCTTGTGGCTAAAAGGATCAAAGGGTTTTGGGGAAAAAGTGCGAGTGGGATACTGAGATTGCATGATCATCCATGATCATACTGAATGGTGATGCAGGCTTGAAGGGCTGAATGGCCTACTCCTGTACTGATTTTCTCTGTTTCTATCTGATATATTCCACCCAAGTCACCTCTTACTTCCATAAACTCCAGTGGACGCAAGGCCTGTCTGTCCAACCTTTCCTCATAAAATAATCTGCGGGAGAATATCAACACAATGGTCAGCTGGGAAGCACACAGACAACTCAAATTCAACCCGGGAAAGTTTGAGGTAATGCACTGGGGCAGGACTAACAATGCAAAGGATTACACTGTGAACGGTAAGACCCTGGAAAGATCAGAGGGGCCTTAGTGAGTATATCCACAAATTCCTGAAGATAGCAGGGCAAATAGATAAGGTGGTTAAGAAGTCATATGGGTCACTTCCTTTAGTTGAAGAGGCACAGAATACAAGAGCAGGGAGGTTCTGCTGGAACGATAATAAACACTGGTTAGGCCATAATTGGAGTACAGCATGCACTTCTGGTCACCAACCTTATAGGAAGGATCTGATTGCACTGTCGATGGTGCAGAGGAAGATTTACCAGGATGCTGTCAGGGCTGGAGAGATTGAGATATGAGGAAACACTGGATAGATTGGGTTTGTTTTCCCTGGAGCAGCAAAGATTGAGAGGGTCCATGATAGAGGTGTATATGATAATGAGAGGCAAAGATAGGATGGATGGGAGCCTTTTTTTTCATTAACAGAAGAGTCAATAACCTGGGTGCTATAAATTTAGTATAAGAGGTAAAAGGTGAACAGGGGAGTTCAGCAGAGTCATTTTCACAGAGGGTGGTGGAAGGCTGGTACCCACTGCCTGACAAGGTGATTCAGTCAGAAACTCTCACAGCATTTTAACAATGATTAGATGTTGGCTTCCATTGTCATGGCCTCCAGGAACCTTTCAAGAGCTAGAAAATAGGATTGTATAGTTGCCGTGCAGAAATAAAGGGCTGAATGGCCTCCTTCTGTATTCTAAATGTCTGTGAGTTCCAACCTGTTTATTCCTGATATTAGTCTTGCAAACGTTCTGTGAACTGCTTCCAATGTGTTTACAATCTTCCTTCAGTGAAAAGTGTGCACATCTTCACGGACATCGTCTCGCCAATGTTCTGCATAACTGGAACTTAAGAGAATCAAACAGATCATATCTGATTAATAAGTAGATGCTTTAAGAATAGCACAAACCCTTGAAGGAGTAAGAGGAATGGATATATATGGTGGAGGAATTCAAACATTGTCCACTTTGAAATGAACTTTGACGTTTAGAAACTGAGACTTCTCTTTCTTTAATTCACTAGTGGAATATGGGTATCGCTGGCCAGCATTTATTGCCAGACTCCAGCTGTTCCTTGAGATGGTGGGAGTTTGCTGCCTTCTTGAAACACTGCAGTCCATGTGCTGTAGGTAGACCCACAATGAGGGGATTCCAGAATTTCGACCCAGCAACACAGAAGGAATGGCAATATATTTCCAAGTCAGGATGGTGAGTGGTTTGGAGGGGAACTTGCAGATGGTGGTGTTCCTATCTATCTGCTGCCCTTAGCCTTCTAGATTGAAATGATTGTGGGTTTGTAAGGTGCTTTCTAAGAATCTTTGGTGAATGCAACTTGTGAATGGTACAGGAGAAAGTGAGGTCTGCAGATGCTGGAGATCAGAGCTGAACATGTGTTGCTGGAACAGCGCAGCAGGTCAGGCAGCATCCAGGGAACAGGAGAATTGACGTTTCGGGCATAAGCCCGAACTTTCTGTTTTAACTTTCTTCAGGCATATTCCTGAAGAAGGGCTTATGCCCGAAACGTCGATTCTCCTGTTCCCTGGATGCTGCCTGACCTGCTGCGCTGTTCCAGCAACACATGTTCAGTTGTGAATGGTACACATTGCTGATCTGAGAGACAGTGGTGGAGGTCGTGGATGTTTGTGGATGTGATGCCAATCAACTAGGCTGCTTCATCCTGGATGGTATCAAGCTTCTTGAGTGTTGTTGGAGGTGGACCCATCCAGGCAAATGGGGAGTATTCCATCACACTCCTGACTGGTGCCTTGTGGCTGGTGGACAGTCTTTGGGGAGTCAGGAGGTGAGTTACTTGCTGTAGTATTCCTAGCCTCTGACCTTTCTTGGAGTCCATTAGTGAGTAACTCATCTGTATATGCTTGATTTAATCTAATATGGCATTGTTAGTCAAGGACAGTCTTACGGTGGCAGAAAGGACATTTGAGGACCCATCTACTGAGATAGTATGGCTGTAGTTAGAAACAGGATAGGAGAGGTCACCCTGTTGGGAGTTTTCTGTCAGCCTCTGAAAAGTTCCAGAAATGTAGAGGAAAGGATAGCAAAGATGTTTTTCGATAGGAGTGAGAGTGACAGAGTAGTTGTTATGGGGGACTTTAACTTTCCAAATATTGACTGGAAATACTATTGTTCGAATACTTTAGATGGTCAGTTTTTGTCCACTGTGCGCAGGGGGGTTTTCTGACACAATATGTAGACAGGGCAACAAAGGATGAGGCCCCTTTGGATTTGGTACTAGGTAATGAATCTGGCCAGGTGTTAGATTTGGAGGTAGGTGAGTACTTTGGTGATAGTGAGGATAATTTGATTATGTTTACTTTAGCAATGGAAAGGGATGGTATATGCCGCAAGACAAGAGCTATAGCTGGGAGAAAGACAATTATGATGCAATTCAGCAAGATTTAGGATGCATAGGACCGGGAAGGAAACTGCAGGGGATGGGCATAATTGAAGTGTGGAGCTTGTTCAAGGAACAGCTACTGCGGGTCCTCGATAAGTGTGCACCTGTCAGACAGGGAGGAAGTGGTCAAGCGAGGGAGCATTGGTTTACTAATGAAGTTGAATCTCTTGTCAAGAGGAAGAAGGAGGTTTATATAAGGATGAGATGTGAAGGCTCAGTTAGGGTGCTTGAGAGTTACAAGTTAGCCAGGAAAGACCTAAAGAGAGAACTAAGAAGAGCCAGGAGGGGACATGAGAAGGCGTTGGCACAAAGGGTCAAGGATAATTCAAAAGCTTTCTACAGATATGCCAGGAATAAAAGAATACTGAGATACTGCTAGACTAGATGGGATTGAGGTTCACAAGG
>NW_025205061.1:6402-10008 GCF_004010195.1 Chiloscyllium plagiosum | reverse complement strand
AGGCAATAAATATTGGCCCGGCCAACAACACCCATTTTCTCTGTATGAATAATGACAGAAATAAAACTGAGTTGCAGACTTCCTCGTAGATTTTGAATGGTTATTACACATCAGAAGCGTAAAATGTTTTATTTTGAATCATTTTTTGGAACTTTTATAGTCCACAATAAAGGCAAAAAAAAACAAAGGAAGGGTTTTTTAAAAGCAGAGTTGTATGGGAGAGAATCCACATGTTTGTCAAGTGTCAAACTGGAGAGGGATTTTTGTTTAATGTTTAAAACTTTACACTTCAAAAAAAAATGCGTGGAAAAATATATCCGCAAAGAAGGAGAGATTGTTTTACATCCGGAGAGGCCTGCATGTGGCTGGCTCTGGAGAGGAATTTTTTTTATCTAGAGATTGAAAGCTGGCAGTTAGAGGACTTGAAGAAGAAGTGTTTTTCTTCAACTGTTTCAGCTAAGTGCTTGAGTTTTTAAAAAGACTTAGCCCCAGCCTACCCAGCCTTTTGTTATAACTCGAACCTTCCATACCCAGCAACATCCTGGTAAATCTGATCTGAACTCTCCCTAACTATCCACATGATTATCACGGTCTTGGTTACCATGTTACACATCAGCTACTAAACCATGGATTTGGAAAGTTTCAAGCACAAAATCACTTCCTTTGCACTTACAGAGATACAACCACAAGCAGCTACGAAGGAATTCCACTCAACCTGTCCTGGAAAATGCAATGCAAGCAGACTGGATTATCTGTCCCCATCCTCAGATTCAAATGTCCAAATTCATCCATCAGAGAATCTAAAGCTGTCTATTTGCAAATCAGTAAGTCTTGGATGGTATTCGGAACTCATGCAAGAATCGAATGATGGCTTAATGAGTGCACGATGGCTGTGGAGACAAAAAAAGGTGTTCACATTGTGAGAAGAGACGTCATACGAATGAATGATGATTTATTGGCACCCCATCCACAAACATCACGCACTCCACCACCAGCACTCAATAGCAGTACTGTGTTCTATCTACCCAAGATGCATTGTCCAGTAACCAGCACAGTAAAATACAGTGAAAAGTTCCAACAGTTGCCACAATCCTGCGCCATTTTGAGTAATTTGAGAATTAAAAAGAATAAAAAGATCTAGCTCAAAGAGAGTCCATCTTTGTTCTTGTCCCCCCCCCCTCACCATAAGGCATGAGTGGGCTGACCGACTGTCAGAGTCACCTCTCTTCAGGGGCCATCTCTTCATCACTGGGCCCACCTCGCCAACAGGCCGCTAACGCTGGGTCCCATGCTGGACCAACAACCAGGAGTCCTCAGATCTGCTGCTGCAGCTGCCCCTCACCGATAACCAGCAAACCCTGCTCTGGGCCTACCGCAACCAGGAATCCTTGCCTTCATTGCCAGGCCATGCCATCTCCTCACCAAGAGAACCGCTCTGCCTGCCCTCCTCTGTGATGTCACCTTTGTCCATCGCCGCTGACAGGAAGAAGGTGAAGAAAAGAGAAAGAAGGGAGGAAGCAGCCGGTCTGGAGCCGGACGGGCCCAGGAGACTGAACGCTGCCTACCTTGCCGGTGCCGCCATCTTGGAAATATTGTATGCTGGCAGTGTGAGAATTCAAAGCAGAGCACTTTTCATGATGGAGGTTGAATTGTCAGAGTATACTGGGTGAAGCTAGGGTGGCCTCTGTATTTGTAGGGGAAATCCTGATGGATTTTGATGGCGATGGTATGGTGCTGTAGCATAGTCAATATGTCACTGGAGTATTAACTTGCAGGCGTAGATTCAAACAGCAGCTGAGGGGACTTGACCTCCATTTGCAGAACAAAACAGGAACAAAAGACTAGTATCAGTAATGATAACCATAAAATTACCCTGACTGTCAGGAGGTAAAAGAATCCTGCTTGGCTCCTTAATGTCCTTGAGGACATCTTTCCTCGGTCTGGCCTACATGAGACTCCAGACCCATGCCAACATGGCTGACTCTTAACTGCGCAGTGAAATAAGCTAGACACTCAGTACTATTCAAGAAGAAAGTTCACCACTACTACCACCTTCAGGAAAACTGGGGATGAGCAATCAATTCTGGCCTTATCACCAACACCTCTATCCAATAAATTAATAAAGAAAATGTGGCATGGGTCCTGAGTACAAAACATTACTCACACACATGCTTATTCTTTCTTACAGTGTTTGCTGAGTTTTCTCTGCTTTTATCTCTCCCACCCTCTCATTATTTTTTCTGTCTTTGCTTCTCTCCACACCTTTGTTAGTTTCTCTAGCCCATAGTTTTATTGCTCCTTCTCTCTCCCTCCTTTCTCTTTGTCAGAGATGAGAGGACGGTTACTGCTGCGGTTGCTGTTGTAGCTATTGCTGCTGCTCCTGCTGTTGTTGCTGTTGCTGCTGCTGTTGTTGCTATTGTTGTTGCTGTTGTTGTTGCTGTTGCTGTTGCTGTTGCTGCTGTTGTTGCTGTTGCTGTTGCTGCTGTTGTTGCTGTTGCTGTTGCTGCTGTTGTTGCTGTTGATGTTGTTGCTGCTGTTGATGTTGCTGCTGTTGTTGCTGTTGCTGTTGCTGTTGCTGTTGTTGTTGCTGCTGTTGTTGCTGTTGCTGTTGCTGTTGTTGCTGTTGCTGTTGCTGCTGCTGTTGTTGCTGTTGCTGCAGTTGTTGCTGTTGTTGATGTTGCTGCTGTTGCTGTTGCTGCTGTTGTTTCTGTTGTTGTTGCTGCTGTTGATGTTGCTGTTGCTGCTGTTGCTGTTGCTGCTGCTGCTGTTGTTGCTGTTGCTGTTGTTGCTGTTGTTGAAGTTGCTGCTGTTGATGTTGCTGCTGTTGTTGCTGTTGCTGTTGCTGCTGTTGTTGCTGCTGCTGTTGATGTTGCTGCTGTTGTTGCTGTTGCAGTTGCTGCTGTTGTTGCTGTTGCTGTTGCTGCTGTTGTTGCTGTTGCTGTTGCTGTTGCTGCTGTTGTTGCTGTTGCTGTTGCTGTTGCTGCTGTTGTTGCTGTTGCTGTTGCTGTTGCTGCTGTTGTTGCTGTTGCTGTTGCTGTTGCTGCTGTTGTTGCTGTTGCTGTTGCTGTTGCTGCTGTTGTTGCTGTTGCTGTTGCTGTTGCTGCTGTTGTTGCTGTTGCTGTTGCTGTTGCTGCTGTTGTTGCTGTTGCTGTTGCTGTTGCTGCTGTTGTTGCTGTTGCTGTTGCTGTTGCTGCTGTTGTTGCTGTTGCTGTTGCTGTTGCTGCTGTTGTTGCTGTTGCTGTTGCTGTTGCTGCTGTTGTTGCTGTTGCTGTTGCTGTTGCTGCTGTTGTTGCTGTTGCTGTTGCTGTTGCTGCTGTTGTTGCTGTTGCTGTTGCTGTTGCTGCTGTTGTTGCTGTTGCTGTTGCTGTTGCTGCTGTTGTTGCTGTTGCTGTTGCTGTTGCTGCTGTTGTTGCTGTTGCTGTTGCTGTTGCTGTTGCTGTTGTTGTTGCTGTTGCTGTTGCTGCTGTTGTTGATGTTGCTGTTGCTGCTGTTGCTGTTGCTGCTGCTGCTGTTGTTGCTGTTGCTGTTGTTGCTGTTGTTGATGTTGCTGCTGTTGATGTTGCTGCTGTTGTTGCTGTTGATGTTGCTGCTGTTGTTGCTATTGTT
>NW_025205061.1:0-1614 GCF_004010195.1 Chiloscyllium plagiosum | reverse complement strand
AGGTTAGACCAGGGAAACCCAGTGGATGTGGTCTATCTAGACTTCCAAAAGGCCTTTGATAAGGTGCCACACGGGAGGCTGCTGAGCAAGGTGAGGGCCCATGGTGTTTGAGGTGTGCTACTGGTATGGATTGAGGATTGGCTGTCTGACAGAAGGCAGAGAGTTGGGATAAGAGGTTCTTTTTCGGAATGGCATCCGGTGACAAGCGGTGTCCCGCAGGGTTCAGTGTTGGGGCCACAGCTCTTCACGTTATATATTAATGATCTGGATGAAGGGACTGAGGGCATTCTAGCAAAGTTTGCCGATGATACAAAGTTAGGTGAACAGGCAGGTGGTACTGAGGAAGTGGGGAGGCTGCAGAAGGATCTAGACAGTTTGGAAGAGTGATCCAGGAAATGGCTGATGGAATTCAATGTGAGCAAATGCGAGGTCTTGCACTTTGGAAAAAAGAATACAAGCATGGACTACTTTCTAAACGGTGAGAAAATTCATAAGGCCAGAGTACAAAGGGATCTGGGAATGCTAGTCGAGGATTCTCTAAAGGTAAACATGCAGGTTGAATCCGTGATTAAGAAAGCCAATGAAATGTCAATTATCTCAAGAGGTTTGGAATATAAAAGCACCGTTATTCTACTGAGCCTTTATAAAGCTCTGGTTAGGCCCCATTTGGAGTACTGTGTCCAGTTTTGGTCCCCACACCTTCGGATGGACATACTGGCACTGGAGCGTGTCCAGCGGAGATTTACACGGATGATCCCTGGAATGGTAGGTCTAACATGTGAGGAATGGCTGAGGATCCTGGGATTGTATTCATTGGAGTTTAGAAGATTAAGGGGAGATCTAATAGAAACTTACAAGGTAATACGTGGCTTGGAGAGGGTGGACGCTAGGAAATTGTTTCCGTTAGGCGAGGAGACTAGGACCCGAGGATACAGCCTTAGAATTAGAGGGGGTAAATTCAGGACAGAAATGCGGAGACATTTCTTCAGCCAGAGAGTGGTGGGCCTGTGGAATTCATTGCCTCAGCGTGCAGTGGAGGCTGGGAGGCTAAATGTCTTCAAGGCAGAAATTGATAAATTCTTGATGTCACAAGGAATTAAGGGCTACGGGGAGAATGCGGGTAAGTGGAGTTGAAATGCCCATTAGCCATGATTGAATGGTGGAGTGGACTCGATGGGCCTAATGGCCTTACTTCCGCTCCTATGTCTTATGGTCTTATGGTCTTATATACTGTTATAGTCGCTGGATTGGTTAACTGACAGAAAACAGTAGGATTAAAATTGGTCACTTTCAGGTTGATATGCTATGATCAGTGCATACCGCAAAGATCAATACTTGAACCTTAGCTGTTCGTAAACTATACAAGTGATTTAGATGCGAAAGCCAATTGCATTATTTTGAGATGATACAAAACCTAGTGGGACTGAGTTGTGAGAGGGATGCAAAGACATCGAGTGGGCAAGAGCATGGGGGATGAATATAAATGCAGATAATTGAGGTTGTGCACTTCGGTAGGAGGAAGGTAGGTGAAGGATATTTCTTAAATGACAAGAAATTGGAATCGTTGATGTCTTAAAAAAAGGACCTGGGTGTCCTTGTTCATAAGTCACTGAA
>NW_025205060.1:7796-10007 GCF_004010195.1 Chiloscyllium plagiosum | reverse complement strand
CACTTGCCGGCCTTCCACACGGGAACCCCACCCTCCAAGCCCCTCCCCATCCTGACTGGGAAATATCTCCCCGTTCCCTCACTGTCGCTGGGTCCGAATCCTGGAATTCCCTCCCTCAGGGACATTGTGGGTCTACCCACAGCACACGGACTGCAGCGGGTCAGGAAGGCAGCTCAGCCGCACCTTCTTCAGGGGGCAACTAGGGACGGGTGATAAATGCTGGACCCAGCCAGCGATGCTCACACCCCATGAACAAGTGAACACCTTCTATGAAATTCCGGTTCAAGCCAATCAGGGCACAAGTTCCAGGACCTCCAGCTTGTTGGTTTGGTTTTTCAATACTGAGCAAGGAACAGGACAATGCCACCTGGGGGCCCTTTCAGCCTGCTCTCTCATTCAATCGGCTATTCAGTGATCTGACCAAGAGCCCAAACCCACACTCCCACAGACTGTGGAAGAAAAGCACTGCCCTTCTGAGAAGGATGTTGCTGATCCTCCGTGTGAGCGGTGTTTACACAGCTGCTCACTTGGAACAGTGGAGGAAGTTGCTTGTAGTCAGCATGGAGACCCCGGGGAGCGTGTGCAGAGAGATTCGGCTGGTAACCAGTTGCTGATTGGTTTGTGGAACCGTCAGCAGTTATCAGCCTGACAACAACAAACTGTGATTGGTCGACAGAAACACAATAGCTTGTGGGTGTGAACAAGATATGCAGAAGCTTCCTACCTCCTGAAAGGGCAGGTGGTGAGAGTCAGTCTCTCTCTCTCTCTCTCCCTCTCTCCCGTAAATTACCCAAAGCCTAAAGAGAGCCAGTTTACCACCTCCTCACCATTTGCTATAAGCTGTGATCTTTAAACAAGTCAAGAGACTTTTTCATCCTGGCCCTTTAGCCCACCTTGTCTGTCAACTCTGATACCATTCTGGACTATTCCTACCTACCTGCACGTAACTCAACTTTATGCACTTCTGTCAGGTCTCCCCTCAATCTCTGACACTCGAGCAAAAACAATCCAACTTGGTCCAATCTCTCTGTTGAAGTGATACATTTCCAATCCAGGCTACATCCTGGTCAACCCATTCTCTTCAAAGCCTCCACATCTTTCTGTTAGTGTGGCACATGTACACACAGGGAGTACAGGGATATGGATAAGCACAGGCAGATGGGACTATAGTCATTGTGGGTGAAAGGGCCTATTCCTGAGCTGTACTGATCTACGCTCTCTCTGTAACTAAGAGAACCTGAAATTCAAGGCCAGCTTTGGGAAACAAAAAGAACACTACACTCAATCCTGAGGCTTGGTGCTGCTGAACCGTTTCCTTCAGCTATAACACCAAGGCCTGTGTGCACACACAAGGGGATAGGAGAGGCTGTGTGCTCAAATGTACCTGTGTCTGCATGAGAGAGAGAGACAGAGGGACAGGGGGACGGGGGGGGGGGGAACGGGGGGGGACGGGGGGACAGTTTGAGTTTTGGACGAACGGCTGATAGTGACTCCCCTGTCTCTCGAGCCGAGCTGTGCCTGACGAGTACTAAAACCCGATCTGTGCATTGTGAACTTGGGCAGATCTAACAGACTGCGTTGTTAATGGTGCCATGTACCATGATGCAACAGTCAGTGACCTCATCATCTTGCAGTTGCCAGCATCGTTCAGTCAAACCTGGCAGACCATTCTACAGACCGAGAATCCTGGTGTTGTCCCTGAGCACTGATCCTTTCAGAAGGGAACACCAGAGAATAAGGTGTCCCCAGAATGTTTCAGAGAGCCGCTAATGTAGTGGTGTGGAAACTCCAGCAGCTGCTGTACAGCTGACCTTTCAGAGACTCGCAGCAACTTACACCCATGCCAAGGAGGAAGTATTGCTGACCCCCAGCCACCATACAGCGATAGTCTAACACATGGCTGATCTTCTCAATGACCTGTGCAGACAGCAGGGTGGGCTTATAGCCAAACGTCTCCATGTCGGTGCCCTGCAGAGGGACAGAGAAACAGAGAAAAGAAACCTGAACAGGAGAGGAGATCTGGCAGTACAGAGCCCGAGAGTCACACAGTGAAGGTGGAGCCCCACCAGACACACCAACTCCAACTGAACCAAACTAAGCCCAGTCACCTGCATCAGTTCGGAGAACTTGCTCTTGGGGTCCATGGTACTCGGGGTAACGCGAGCCTTGTCTGGGATCTGCAGAGAACACAGTCAGAACATGGTCAGAACG
>NW_025205060.1:6200-7348 GCF_004010195.1 Chiloscyllium plagiosum | reverse complement strand
GCGAGGGGGGAACGGGGCGAGGGGGGAACGGGGCGAGGGGGGAACGGGGCGAGGGGGGAACGGGGCGAGGATATGCTGAGGGTGGAGGGTGACAGTCTTAATGTCTCACTCTGGGGGAAGGGGTGACAGCTCTGACTCAGAAGGTCCCTGGGGGTGGGTGGAGGGATTGGGTGATGGAGGGACCACATCCTGGGGGAGCTGGGTTGTGGGGTCTGGAGTTGGGCTTCTCCTTGTCGCTCTCTTACCCCCCAGAGTCTCAGACACTCCTTACGGATTTCTGCCTGCCGGGTCTCATTCAAGTTCCTGAAAGGGACAGGAAGAGGGAGAGGACAGATCAGATCCAACAGATACTCCCCAACACCGGAACCATTAACCAGCCCATTATCCCCAGCACCATCCCTCCCCGATCGTCTCAACACCTTCTATGCTCACTTTGAGCAGAATTTTGGCAGAGAGGTAACACCTATTCCGACAAGTCCTGATGAGCCTATCCCAACAGTCACTGCATGAGAGGGCAGGTCAGTTTTCCTCCACGTGAATCCAAGGAAAGCGATGGGACCAGACGGAGTACCAGGCCGTGCACTCAGCATGCGCAGATTAACTGATAGAGGTCTTCTGGGACATCTTCAACCTCTCCCTGCAGCAGGCCACTGTCCCTACCTGTTTACAACAGGGCCAACATCATCCCTGTGCCTAAGGTGGCTCATGCAGCATGTCTCAATGACTACCGCCCAGAGGCCCTAACTCTGGTGGGCATGAAGTGCTTTGAAAGGCTTGTCATGGCATTAATCAACTCCAGCCTCCCCACTACTCTTGACCTACTCCAATTTGCCTGTCGGACCAACACATCCACGTCAGATGCCATATCACTTGCCCTTCACTCCTCTCTAGAACATCTTGACACCAAGAACAGCTACGTAAGAATCCTACTCATTGACTACAGTGCAGCCTTCAGCACTGTTATCCCCTCGAGACTGATTACTAAACTTAGTGATCTCGGACTAAGCCCCACTCTCTGCAACTGGATCCTCAGTTTCTTGACCCACAGGCCACAATCAGTGAAGATTGGGGACAATATTTCATCCTCACTAACACTCAACACTGGAGCCCCTCAGGGGTGCATACTCAGCCCCCAACTGTACTCGCTG
>NW_025205060.1:0-4166 GCF_004010195.1 Chiloscyllium plagiosum | reverse complement strand
AAGGGGGAAGGGAGGGGCTAGGGGGCAGAGTCTGGGGCTGTTTTTCTGCGGGCCCACCGAGCTGCGTGAAGCTGTCCTTACGGATCTCGAATGAAGGCGTGGATCTTTGCGAGAGCCTTGACCTGAGCAGCAGCATGACTGAAAGACAGAGACAGAGAGTGAGTTATAGTGGGGGGCGGGGGCAAGGCTGTTACCCTGAACGCTGAGGTGAAAGGGGGAACTGGAGTCTGGGTGAAGTGAGGGGTGAGGGAGGCTGAAGGTGAAGATGCTGCTATTCAGTCACACGTCTCCCCCCATCTGCATTCTCCCATCAAGCCAAAGGGACTGCTGTGTCTTCCACACAAACAAATCCTGTGGTACGTGAATTTCGATGCCAGCTATGTCCCAAAGACTGATGTCCCTTCTGCTTTTTGCAACAAGCAAGCACTGACTGTACCCAACAAGTCTGCATTTGGGAAACTCTGAATGTACTATCTAACATGCGGTAGAATTGTACAGTTTGCTCCACTAGATAATTCTGAGTGTGAGAAGAACTATACAGACAATAAATCAGGCTACAGTGTGGAACAGTGCGTGTACTGGAAACCCGATTGATTAATAATCAGGGTCCTGTTCTCCAGACAGACATGAATACACACTCTACCTGTCTCAACTCAACAAAATAGGTGACACCCACTCACTGCGTCATTTCTTAGGGCAATGCAAACCAAGCAGCATTCCCCTCTCATGCAGGACAATGTTAGTTTTCCCCTTGAATTGGTACTCGGGGAACCTCCTGGTGAGTGCAAGACGACAGCTTTCACCAAAATCCATGTTTCGCAGCAAAACTCAGACAGGGAGGAAGTTAAGGTGCAGACAGACTTATGTATATATATTTATATATATTTTAATACTATTTATGTCAATGCTTGAAGTTTTTGATTTTGAAATAGTGACATTTGGGTTTTTCTGTCTGAAAGAATAAATAATTAAAACAGAAATCTGAAAGAACTATAGATACTGGAAACCAGAAACCAAAATGGGAACTGCTGGAAAAACTCAGGTCTTCGGTACAGTCACTGGGCCTGAAGTGTAAACAGATTTCTCTCCACATGTGCTGCCAGACCTTTGAGTTTTTCCAGTAGTTTCAGAATTAATAATTCACTCAATTGTTTCCTTAGCTATAGTGACTCTTCTGAAAAAATGTTGAAAGGGTTTCTATTTTATTAACCTCAGGAGAGTTTATGAATTAATAAGGGAAACAATTGTGTCTCAAGGCTCCCGGTGGAAATTAGTGGAAGTTTTTTAAGCTTAGAGGGAAGACCCTTACCTTATCAAGAGACCTTTGTAGTTTTGGTCATACTACATACGTTTTTATGTTAATGAGCTTCTAAACAGTGAGAAATGATAATTTGATTACTTTGGAGTTAGGAGTTAGTGATAGTCCTAAACCAGAAATATTTGGATCAAACCCTGACAATGGTCTCTGAAGGGGAGGATGTTTCAGTTCCGGTCTGTGATAGCTCCAGAAAGTTAATTTGAGATGTGCCAGACTGGGATTTGAAGTTAAATTACACCCAAGTGTGTGTTAGAGAAAGGGATTGTTTGAGTGCTTTCAAGGGGTACTATTGGGTATTGTACAAGTTTGCTTTGGGGTTTGGGGACTAACTGTTCAAAGTAGGTTGTGTGTTTATTATACTTTATCTTTTTGGTTCATAAACTTCTATTTTATTTTTAAAACTGGTTATGCTTTAATGAGAGACCACCTCATTAAAATCAAACCAGATTTCAGACTGGGCTCAGCTCGGATAATAACTAAAAGGATCAGAATGAAGGTACAAGGGGTTATCGACAGGTTAAATAAGTAGGAAACGATCGATCAAATCGAGTACAGTGTGGGAAGGTGGGGGGTCGTTCATTTAAACAAGACAAGGAAAACAACATGGAATTGAAACGGCGAATGGCTCAGATGCAGAGGGATCTGGGTGTTCTTATGTATGAATCACAGGTTAGTCTACAGGTACAGCAGGTCAGCAGGAAAGCTGAAGGAATGTGATGGTATATCAAAAAACAAAGAACAAAGAGAATTTACAGTCCAGGAACAGGTCCTTCAGCCCTCCAGGCCTGAGCCGATCCAAACCCTCTGTCTAAACCTGTTGCCCAATTCCTAAGCATCTGTGTCCCTCTGCTCCCCACCTACTCAGGCATCTGTCCAGATGCATCTTAAATGAATCTACCGTGCCTGCCTCTACTACCTCTGTTGGCAACGTGTTCCAGACGCCCACCACCCTCTGTGAAATACTTGCTGCGTGTATCCCCCTTAAACTTTGCACCTCTCACCTTGAAAGCTTGGCCTCTCGTTATTGAATCCTTCACCGTAAACCTTCTCTGCACCCTCTCCAAAGCGTCCACATCCTTTTGGTAATGTGGCGCCCAGAACTGTACACAGTATTCTAAATGCGGCCGAACCAATGTCTTGTACAATTTTAACATGACCTGCCAGCTCTTCTACTCAATACCCCGTCCGATGAAGGCAAGCATACCATATGCCTTCTTGACCACTCTATATCCACCTGTGCAGCAACTGTCAGGGTACAATGACCTGCACTCCCAGATCTCTCTGCCCATCAACTTTTCCCAAGGCTCTTCCATTCATTGTTTAATTCGCTGTAGAATTAGTTTTGCCGAAATACATCACCTCACATTTGTCTGGATTGAACTCCATCTGCCACCTTTCCGCCCAACTCTCCAGTCTGTCTATATCCTCTATATCGTGAGGGGGAACGGAATACTGAGATTCTATTTCAGTTATGTAGACTATCACATGTGGAGTACTGGGTACAGTATGGTGTTCTTGTTTTAGGTAGGATTGAAGAGAGTTCAGATCCGTTTTAGACAGCCAGTACCTGGAATGCTTGGATTATCCAGTGAGCAAGCACAGACTGGGGGGGGGTGTATCCACTCCAGTTTGGAAAGTAAGGAGGGACTGGATTGCAACATGTGAGACCTTGAGGTTAGACAGAGAGAGGATGCTTCCTCTTCTGGGCAAAACCACGAGTGGGGTCGGGGTCTAAAATTCAGGGGTCACCCTCCGACAAACAGAAAGAAGGAGTGCCCTCTCTCTGTTGGAGAGTTGTTTCGGAACCCTGACCAGCTGGTGGAAGCAAAGTCCTTGAACATGTTTGAGATGGAGGTGAATAGATTATGCAGGAGGGGTGGGAATATAGATGTGAGCACACAAATCCAGTCAGCCACCATGTTCCTGGATGGTTGACCAAGATGGAGGCCAGACATCTTGTTTTGTTAGGAATCCATGTATACTTGGAGGATTGAGTTACATAGAACATAGAAGAATACAGCGCAGTACAGGCCCTTTGGCCCTCGATGTTGCGCTGATCCAAGCCCACCTAACCTATACTAACCCACTATCCTCCATATACCTATCCAATGCCCGCTTAAATGCCCATAAAGAGGGAGAGTCCACCACTGCTACTGGCAGGGCATTCCATGAACTTACGACTCGCTGAGTGAAGAACCTACCCCTAACTTCAGTCCTATACCTACCCTCCCTTAATTTAAAGCTATGCCCCCTCCGCCCGGGGGGATCAGGTGAGGCACCGCCCGGGGGGATCAGGTGAGGCACCGCCCGGGGGGATCAGGTGAGGCACCGCCCGGGGGGATCAGGTGAGGCACCGCCCGGGGGGATCAGGTGAGGCACCGCCCGGGGGGATCAGGTGAGGCACCGCCCGGGGGGATCAGGTGAGGCACCGCCCGGGGGGATCAGGTGAGGCACCGCCCGGGGGGATCAGGTGAGGCACCGCCCGGGGGGATCAGGTGAGGCACCGCCCGGGGGGATCAGGTGAGGCACCGCCCGGGGGGATCAGGTGAGGCACCGCCCGGGGGGATCAGGTGAGGCACCGCCCGGGGGGATCAGGTGAGGCACCGCCCGGGGGGATCAGGTGAGGCACCGCCCGGGGGGATCAGGTGAGGCACCGCCCGGGGGGATCAGGTGAGGCACCGCCGGGGGGGACCAGGTGAGGCACCGCCCGGGGGGATCAGGTGAGGCACCGCCCGGGGGGATCAGGTGAGGCACCGCCCGGGGGGATCAGGTAAGGCACCGCCCGGGGGATCAGGTAAGGCACCGCCCGGGGGGATCAGGTGAGGTATTTACTGGTGGAGTGGTTGGA
>NW_025205059.1:8500-10007 GCF_004010195.1 Chiloscyllium plagiosum | reverse complement strand
CAGGAGGTTCCTATCCCGTTTTCCAGCCCTGTTAGCCGTTGCATTTCAGTTGGTTAGCTGAACGCACAAATAATGTCGGGAAAAAGAGGATCATACTACACGAGACTTCGGAGAACTAGGAAGAAGGCTGAAAAGCAGGACGTCCAAGGTGGTTATCTCCGGTTTGCTTCCAGTTCCTCGGGCTGGTGTGGCCAGAAACAGGGAGATAATGGACTTGAACGTGTGGTTGGGGAACTGGTGCAGGAAGCAAGGATTTAAGTTATTGGATCACTGGGGTATATTTTGTGGTAAGCATAAATTCTACAAGAGAGATGGTTTGCACCTTAATAGGTTAGGGACCAGCATTCTGGCAGGCAGGTTTTCTACTGCAACACCGCTACATTTAAACTAAGTAGCGCGGGGGAGGGGACAAGCTGGATGTTTAAAAAGGAAATTGTAGGGAAAGTTAGAACGAGAGAATTCAAGAAAGATAGCTGTATCAATGAGGCAGAAAACTCGGAAAGGGATCATGCTGTAAGGTTGAGTGAAATAAGGGTTGATGGGAAGGGTGAGAGCAGTAACAAATTAAAAATACTATACATGAATGCACGAAGCATTAGACATAAAATGGATGAGCTTGAGGCTCTTTTGGAAATTGGCAGGTACGATATTGTGGGGATAACTGAGACGTGACTTCAAGTGGACAGGGCCTGGGAAATGAATATTCAAGGCTACACGTGCTATCTTAAGTCAGACTGAGGGGCAGAGGGGGTGGGGTGGCCTTGTTGGTAAGGGACGATATTCAGTCCCTTGCGCGGGGGGACCTGGAGTCAGAGGATGTAGAGTCAGTGTGGATAGAGCTTCGAAATATTAAGGGTAAAAAGACCCTCTTGGGAGTCATCTACAGGCCCCCAAACAGTAGTCTGGATGTCGGATGTAAGTTAAATCAGGAGCTGAAATTGGCCTGTCGCAAAGATGTCACTACAGTTGTTATGGGGGATTTTAACATGCAGGTAGACTGGGAGAATCAGGATGGTATTGGGCCTCAAGAAAGAGACTTTGTGGAGTGCCTCAGAGATGGATTCTTAGAGCAGCTGGTGCTGGAGCCGACCAGGGAGAAGGCAATTCTGGATCTGGTATTGTATAAAGAACCAGAATTGGTCAGAGACCTCGAAGTGAAGGAGCCATTGGGAAGTAGTGACCATAATACAATAAGCTTCAATCTGCAATTTGAGAGGGAGAGGGTACAGTCGCAAGTGACAGTACTTCTGTTGAATAAAGGGAACTATGGAGCTCTGAGGGAGGAGCTGGCCAAAGTTCAATGGTGCAATATCTTATCAGGGATGACCGTGGAGGAACAATGGCGGATATTTCTGTGTATAATGCAGAAGATGCAGGATCAGTTCATTCCAAAAAGGAAGAAAGATCCCAGGAGGAGGCAGGGGCGGCCGTGGCTGACGAGGGAAGTAAAGAAACATATAAAGTTAAAAGAGAAAAAGTATAACACAGCTAAGATAAGTGGGAAAAC
>NW_025205059.1:0-5307 GCF_004010195.1 Chiloscyllium plagiosum | reverse complement strand
TTCCCATCTATCCACTCCACCCTCCTCTTTGACCTATCACCTTCTCCCCCACTTTCATCTTCCTATCACATTCTCAACTACCTTGCACCTAACCCCACCCCCCCCTCCCATTTATCTCTCAGCCCCCTGGCCCACAAGCCTCATTCCTGATGAAGGGCTGATGCTCAAAATGTCAATTCTCCTGCCTCTTGGATGCTGCCTGACCTGATGTGCTTTTCTAGTGCCACATTAAGAGTCTGGTAAATGTGCCCTGCATCCTATCGAGTATAATTACAGCCTCCCTATAATGTGGGGTGTACAGTTCTGTGGTTGTAAAATTCCTAGGGTATAAAATTGTGTTAAGTTTGGTGTGTGTTCAATCATTGGGTGAAGGATTATGTGTGTGAAATAGTATGGGTGCAAAATTCTGTGGGGTGTAAAGATTGTGAGGTGTAAATTGTGTGTGTATTATTTTTGTGGGATGACAGATTGTGGGCAGCACGTTGGGCTCAGTGGTGAGCACTGCTGCCTAACAGCGCCAGGGACCCAGGTTCGACTGTCTGTGTGGAGTCTGCAAGTTCTCCCTGTGTCTGTGTGGGTATCCTCAGGGTGCTCCTGTTACTCTAGATGTGCAGGCTAGGGTGGATTGGCCATGCTAAATGGCCCATAGTGTCTCGCGATGTGCATGTTAAGTGGATTAGCCATGGGAAATGCAGGGTTAGAGGCAGGGGACTGGGCTCCTTTTTGAAGAGTCAGTTAGGATTTGAACAGCCTGTTTCCACATAGGAGGGATTCTCCGATGGTGTGGTGTGCAAACTCATGTGCGGTGTAAAAATGTGTGACATTTTGCAGGAATAAGATCTTGTGGAATGTAAAATATTGCAGGTTTAACACGTGCTGTGTAAAATCCTGCCATGTGTGCAGTGGTACAGGCAGGAACCCATGTCAGCAAGTGGTCAGGCCGCACTTTAACCCGTGCACTCACGGGTTAAAATCATTCAGGCAGTCCCCTTTACTCCAGGGGGCCAGCAACACTGAGGGGATCTCTGCTCACAGGAACCCATGTCAGCAAGTGGTCAGGCCGCACTTTAACCCGTGCACTCACGGGTTAAAATCATTCAGGCAGTCCCCTTTACTCCGGGGGCCAGCAACACTGAGGGGATCTCTGCTCAATCAGTGCTGCAGGGGTCTGGAACATTTAAAGGGACACTGAAGGGATCTCTGCCTGATCAGTGCTGCAGGGGTCTGGAACATTTAAAGGGACACTGAGGGGATCTCTCCCTGATCAGTGCTGCAGGGGTCTGGAACATTTAAAGGGAGCCCAACATCACCAGCACTATTGAGACTGGGAACAGTTAAAGGAACCTCTCTCTCAGCATCACGCGATTTGATGAACATTTAAAGGATCCTTCCCTAACTAACTCTCCAAAGACATAGTAAGAGTGATAGGAAACCCCTACCAACCCAAATTTGTTTTTGGCTAAATGCTCACTGTGCTTCAGGACTGGAAAACTTTATCCCGGAGGCATTCCCTGTTTGGCCTGACTTACCTGAATCCTCTGCCTTGGTTCCTGTGGGTTCCTGGCTGCTATCCTCCCACTGTAAGGTGTACAGTGATTTGGTTGAGCTCTGACATTGTCCTTAGTCACTCCTATCCCACCCCTTGCCTTCAAATCAAATTTCTGCTGTTGTGGGACTAGGCAACAAACACTTGGGGCAGGGAGGAGGCCTGGCCATAGAGTCCATAAAGTGTGAAAATAGGCCATTTGGCCCAACAAGTCCACACCGACCCTCTGAAGAGTATCCACCCAGACCCATTCCCTTATTACTTCACATTTCCCCAGACTAATGCATCTAACCTACACGTCGCTGAACACGAGGGGCAATTTAGCATGGCCAATTCACCTAATCTGCACGTCCTTGGACAGTGGGAGGAAACCACGCAGACAATGTGCAAACTCCACACTGACAGTCGCTGAGGCTGGAATCAAACTCGGGTCCCTGGCGCCGTGAGGCAGCAGGGCTAACCACTGGGTCAACTCAGGAATGATGGTTTGAGTAGAGTTGCAGATCAGAGGGAAGGGAAGAAACAGGGGCAAAGGGAGTTAGGAGGAGTTTCACTGCTGAAGCATGAATAAAAATCAATACACAATCAACTGCACGTTTGGGTCACCCTACTGTATAAAGGATATTATTAAAACATTGCAGAAAAGATTTACAAGGATGCTGCCTGGACTGGACAGTTTGAGTTATAAGGAGAGATTCAATAGGCTGGGGGAGGGGAGTGTGCTGGTGGAGGGGTCTTCTTTCCCTGGAGCATAAGAGAGTGAGGGGTGACAGCTTTTCCCAAGGGTAGGGGAGTCTAAGACTAGAGGGCATAGGTTTAAGGTGAGAGGGGAGTGATATAAAAGGGTCCAAAGGGGCAAGCTTTTTCACATAGAGGGTGGTGAATGTCTGGAACGGGCTGCTGAGGCAGTAGTGGTGGTAAGTGGATTTTCAACATTTAAGAAACGTTTGGACATGGATGGGCTAGATATGGAGGGATATGGACCAAATGCAGGCAAATGGAACTAGTTAAAATTGTGAGAACCATGGACAAGTTGGGCCGAAGGGCCTGTTCCCATGCTCTATGACGCATTACTTTTGTTGCCTGACTTGGGTGTTGCCGGCGAGCCAAGCATTGTTAATCATCCTGACGGATTTCGGAGGGATGGATTTTTGGCACCACCCTCACTGGGGTATTTTTGCTCGGGGTGGGTGTGGGGAAGTCCAGGTAAAATAGGATGTGTGGTTAGCACACCACATTCTTGCCCTCCCCCAACCCATTCCTCAGCGAAAAGAACACAGAATTGTTATGGCATAGAATGAGGACATTTGGCCCCTTATGTTTACTGATTTTATTAACTAGTGCCATACTCCTGCCTGTTCCTAATGTCCCTATGTTATTTCTATCCATATAATCTTCCAATGCTGTCTTGAGTGCCTGATTTGAACCTGCCTCCATTACAATTCCAGGCGGTACATTCCGTATCCCAATTACTGACTGAGCGCAAAGTTTTCTCACCCTTTTTGCACATCACTTTAAATCTATGTCTTCGCATTCTTGTTCATTTTACAAGCAGGAACAACTTTGTTTGATGAAAGGCCAGCTCTCTGGGTTTTAATCATGACAGAACTAGTTTGAGGTGACACAGTGACTCGGTGGTTAGCACTGCTGCCTCACATTGCCACACCGTATTCTGGTTAGGTGCATTAGTCAGGGGTAAATAGAGGGTAATAGGGTAGTGGAATGGGTCTGGGTGCATGCAGATCATTCCCATGATGTATAACATTTGAATGGTGCATGGACAAGGTGCCCGTTAGCCAGCCTGGCCTAATGGCCTCTTTGTAGGTCTTAACTGCCCAACTATGATGTGATTAAGGGTGGATTCCTGCCCCTGCTGCTGCAATATGGTTAGCAGGAGAAGGCTGAACAGAGTGGGCAGACTGTCCTATCACCAAATGTTGTGATAAAACAGGAAAGAAGGTGGGTGGGGGTGGTGTTACAGTTACAGGCTTTGCCAACAAGGGCAGAAGGGGACTCGTGCCATCAGTGCCAGCTATACCGGCGATGCCAAACTCTTGGTATTGGATGCTCCTTGGATCTGTGATCAAAGGGACGATGGTTGATTTGGGCACTTGTTCAGGGAAGGGGGAGGGGAACATTGAGAGTTTTTAGAGATTAAGTTCTTCGAAGGGGATGGAATATTATCCCTGACAAATGGCACCCCTCTCCTTCCTTGTGGAAATTAAATAATTTTCTTGACAAAAGACATTTCTACTCCACTCTGTTTGCTTGTGGTACTGGTCTTATGGCCTGGCCTCTGCAATGCTAATTTGACCCTTTGTCATTTATTTACCCCCAGCCCCCTGAATGCATTGCCCTCATCGCTGAGTGACCACCTGCAGTCCCAGTGACGGCCACTAAAGATCTCCGGCGCCACTGAGTCTGCAAAAGCTGGCAGCTGACCGAAACACTGGGCAGTTTTCAATGGTCTGCCCACTTTGCGGTGAAAGTGCCAGTCTGAGGCTTGTTAAGTGGCGCTCTTGGTGCAGGGGTAATATCCCTACCTTTCAGCGAAGAGACCAGGGTTCAATTCCCACCTGCCTCAGAGGTGTGTGTTAACATCTGTGAACAGATTGATACATATTGAAGATATTTACAATGTGATGTGCGCATGGCAGATACTGGTATCATAGTGATGTTACTAGACCAGGGGTCCAGGGACCTAGGCTCATAGTCTCAGAACATAGGTTCAAATCCCATTGGGGGAATTGAGGGACTTTTGTTGTACAGGGACAATGTCTCTGTCTCTGAACCAGGAGATCTGGACACCTGCTCCAGAGGTGGGTCAGAATATTAATAATGTAATAGTGGTGTGGCCTGGCTTTTCAATTAACATTGAGCTTTTTTATGAGATTGATATGGAGTCAGAAAACAGTACAGGAACAGACCCTTCGGTCCAACATGCTGACCACGTAACCCAAACTGAGCTAGTCTCATTTGCCTGCATATCCCTCTAAACCTTTCCTGTTCATGCCCAAATGTCATTTCAACATTGTAAATGTACCCACCTTGACCACTTCCTCTGGCAGTTCTTTCCATACACACACCCTCTGTGTGAAAAAGTTGACCTCACTTTTGAATCTTTCCCCTCTCACCTTAAACCCATGCCCTCTAGTTTTGGACTCCATCATCCTTGAGAAAAGCTATTCACCTTATCTATGGCTCCCATGATTTTATAGCCTCTACAAGGTCACCCCTCAGCATCCAATGGTCCAGGGGAAAAAGGTTTCAGCTTTCCAACCTGCCATAAAGTCATAGAGCACCTAAACCTTTGCTATTCATGTCCTTGTCCAAATGGATTTTAAATGTTGGAACTGTATCTGCATCTACCATTTCGTCTGGCTTATAACTCAAACACTCCAGACCCAGTAACATCCTTATAAATCTTTTCTGTACCTTTTCTAGTTTCACAGCATCTTTCCTATAGAAGGGTGACCAGAATTTTGTGCAGTATTCCAAAGGTGGCCTAACCAATGTTACCATTGTGCGGCTGTAATATGATTTCCCAACTCCATTGCTTAGTGCACTGACCAATGAGGACAAGCACCTCCTTGATGGGGCAAGAAAGGGAGAGGAGCTAATGATACAACTGAGGAGAAAACACAGTACAACTGGTGACCGATAGCATGTACCTCCTCCAAATGAAGTTCCAGCATGACCAGTACACTTAGTCTGAAATATTTCTGTTTTTTTTAAACATGATTTTCTGTAAAACTAATCCT
>NW_025205058.1:8042-10006 GCF_004010195.1 Chiloscyllium plagiosum | reverse complement strand
GTCTATGTGGTTGAAAATGCACTGGGAAATCAGACAACAGAGTTTGCTTGACTGTGCAGTAACAAGTTCGCAAAGCTCCAGTTTGAAAGAAGAGAGATTTCACGGAGTAAAGACAAGGTAGTTGACGTTAAAATATCAGATACATCGGTCAAATGCCTGTGAAAAATGAACAAGCACAAATGGGGGACAAAGTAAAAGGTTTTAGTTCATAAACGCCAACTGAAGAACAACAAAAATATGAAATACCAGATCTGTTTTATAACAAACCATTCTCAGATGAATAATTTCAGTGAATTTCAGAATATCACTATTCTAAAAATGAAATTTTAATTCGGCAAATAAGTCCATCACATGCTCTGTTGGATAAATGAAAATGACAGAGGTTGACGAAATTTATCGCTGTGTGTTACAGAATTTAAGTGTTACATGTCGGACATGAGTAGAAGGTGCCGGTGTTGGACTAGGGTGTACGAAATTAAAAATCACACAATACTCCTTCCAAGTTATATTCTCAAGGTAACGTCAGGTTTTCGAATGAAAGGTGTTACCTCAGCCATTCGTTAATCTTATTTCAAGTCCACATTACTTAAAAAGTGTTGTGGGATTTAATGTTAATGATCCAAAGCTAGCAAACACATTCCAAAAGATGCAATACTTACTCCAAGTTTCTTCAAGCATTTCAGCCAAATAACACTGTAAACATTTGTTGTAAATTCTGTGTCTTATGGTCCTATTCCACAACCATCTAACGAATAAGCATGGCTTCAAAATCTGGTGCTTTCAAATAATCCTGTTGGTTTATAAGCTACTGTTGTGTACTTTTAAGTTTATAAATCACAGTCCAACACCGGCTCATCCAAATCAAAATTATGTATATAGATTGGATGATTGAGTTAGACAGTATTTAACATTGCACAGAATGTAACGAAACCGAGAGCAGAAGATACATCAAAACTGCGCAATTTTGCTTGAAGAGATAAAATGTTTATGCCACTGCCATGACGTGAACATTTAAAATCAAGATGTTTTGTATCTTATGAGATCGAAAGGAAATTGAGTAAGATGAAGTATTTGATAAGAAAGACAGAGAGAAATAAATCTCACTGACGGTGACGTGAAAATGTTCAAAAGATACTTTGATAATTAAACAAAGAGAAATGATAATGTGTTAGTGATGAAAAAACAGAGTGAAGAAACAAGTTCAAGTGATTCTGAATTAGACATTCCTCAAATTACATACAACAAAGAGGAAGTTTTTTTTTAAAATGCTATAAATGATTGAGTTACGTTCTCAAAATGACCTGGAGGGTTGCAGCCGCATAAGATATGCAGGAAAAGTTGATAAGTCAGAACCTGATTATGCATGATTACACAGATATATAAATGCTGCGTCAGTTAAGTAACCTCCTTATCAAATTAGCATTATAAAATTGGAAGAGATTGACAACCTGTTTGGACGCAGGCTGAAAATGAAGTCCAAGTGATTATTTGCAAATCGAAATCACCAATAGTAATGATAACAATAACAACTGGTACACGATTATGTGTAAACCATCGTAATGCCAATATAGTCAGGAAATCTGGTTAATTTTATGTTCCACATTTGTAACACTGTATTGAGAACGTCGGTCAAACATCCTAATTTATAATTTGGCGTTACGCAGACGACCTTCATCTGACAGATTGAAGGAGATTTTGACTTCGGTGACACCACGTAGATTGGAAGAATATTAACAAATACCGATCGGAATTAGGAATATGACGGTCACATTTCAAAGACTAACCAATAATGTCTATTCGGAAGTATCCAATTTTGTGGTGTGCAGACACGATGTGTTGATTTTCAGTCACAAGTGAAAGAAATATTTTGAGCACTTCACAGAATTATCCAATTCACATCAGGAGGCAAAACTGGCAGGTAACCCTCGCTTAACGTGGTTTTATAAAACCCAAATCATGATCAT
>NW_025205058.1:0-6111 GCF_004010195.1 Chiloscyllium plagiosum | reverse complement strand
TTACACCTGACTCTTAGTTCTGCTGAGTTAATCATACGACATCAGAAGCGTTGATTTAGGATGATTGGCTTCAGCTTGGGCCACCAATCGTTGGTCAAAATTAAGCAAGTTTTCACAGGTAGTTAAGATAGTCATTAATACACCAAATATGGTGAGTTTCCCCAAACGAGCTCAGTGTCACTTACTCGTTTTCAGCGGTTGGAAAATAAGCTCAGGTTATTCTTCTAAACATGAGTCACTATCATGATAGTATGCTGAATCGCATCGAGAACAGTAAAAGTAGTTGCTTTGCTACCACTACCCAAATGGCGTTGAGATCATCAACCTATCCTACTTGAAGCCTCATCGTCATACGTCAACATCTGTCAGTAGATGACTATTATCTGATAGTTGCAAAATTGCAAAGAATGTTGACTTATTTAAAAAATCATTTGCATTTCATAAATGATATTGTACATTTCCAAGCGTATCTTCACAATGTGCAACTATGATGGTCCCACCATTTTAATCTATCCACAGAGCAAAATGCTTAATGTTTTGACCTCAAGAATGGATTTGTTTTTCTTAAACCAGTAGGACGCTGCCAAATTGATGTTGCAATTAATTCCTTATTTGTTCTTCCCATAGTTAATGTAACAACGATTGGGATCCTCACTCGCAGAAACTGTGGTCTTTCCGAGTGTGTCACTCGCTATCTCGTGGCCATGGCTGCAGCAGATCTACTTGTCGTTGTCCTCGACTTGATATTGAGGCAAATTCCAATTCGGTATCCAGATCATTTTATGTTCTTTAATTCCGTCCGATTGTGTAATTTACATGCTGTCCTGCTTTATGCAGTGACAGACTGTTCGGTGTGGTTCACTGTTACTTTAACGTTTGATCAATTTATCGCCATTTGTTCCCAGAAACTGAAAACTAATTACTGCACTGTGAAAACAGCGACCTTGGTTCTAGTCATGGTGGTTGTGCTAAGTTGCTTAAAAAATATTTTCTGGTATTTTATGTCAATGGGCCGTTATTTGCTTCAGAACTATGCCTGGTTTTGTTGGATTTCTGGAAGCAATTGGACTTCACGTGTCTGGGCGTCAATTGAGTTCCTACATTATATAATAACTGCAGGCATCCCATTTTTGCTGATTGTGCTGTTTAATGTTTTCACTATAAGGCACGTTTTAGTGGCAAGCACAGCACGCAGGAGACTCCAGCGTCAAAGCATTGGGGAGCCTGCCTGAGACCCAGAGATGGTGCAAAGAAAAAAGTCCATTGTTTTGCTGTTCGTTATCTCAGGCAATTTCATTCTCTTATGGTTTGTCTTTATGCTGTATTCAATAAGGAACCGTATGTCGGGTTTGGAACTAACCTCGATGTTTCTGCATAGTTTTGTACAAGAAATAGGATTCACGTCCAGCTCCTAAGCTGCTGCACAAACACATGCCTTTTCGCAGTGACACAGAGAAGATTCCGTGAGCAAATCAAAAATCGATTGAAATCACCATTTGTTTCTATAATTAATTTAATTAAATGAGTTGCGTATCGGAAGAATGTTTGAAATATGGATTTATTCCCATCACAGCTAGTTTGCAAACCGTTCTGCTGAAGAGCAGCAGTTAAGTTGGATAACAATAGCATTTTTGAAGGCATATTCAATTGCTTTCCCTGCAGCCAGAAAAAAGTCGTGAACATCCTGTTTGACGTTCGAAACATTGAAATGACAGAAATCACAAATTTCCAAAAAGGCACTCGAAGAATGTCTGACCTGGTTTTAAATCTATGCGGTTTAATGAATAAAAACATTTAAAACATGTGCTGATATGAGGAATTTAAAAGCATTGCCATGCTCAGTCGTGTCCTGCCTTTGTTGTTTTCTAGATAAATTGTCAAAATTTAGCACGAATTCTGGAACAAATGCCATCACAAGGATGCAGGCTATGAATCTATTTTTTTTCTCCTTTCTAATTTCCATTGTATTCAATGCTCACAGTACAATGTGATGATCAATTTTCAGTTACCAGCGTTTGCGTAATCGAAAGCAGAACGTGTAAACAGAAACACAGCGAAGAACCATGAGAGCAGGCAGAGCAGAGAGAGAAACAGCAGACAGCGAACCCAAGAGACATTGATACGGCAACAGGAGGACGAGGAGAGAAGATGTTTCAAAATGCACAACCAGAGACTATGCAGAGGAGACAGCAAAATAGTAACAAAGCGAAGTGGAACAAAACACAAAGAGGTTTACAAGAAATGATTAGTAACTATAGCAACTGAATGATCCGCCAAATATGACAAGACTGACGTTATCCAGGAATCGGTATATACGTGGCTTAGCACAGTCAACGATGGACACAGCACAACACAGGACGATCCACTATGATTTGGATGGCTCACACATCGCGGCCAAATGGGCTGTGTGTAACCTCCAGACAGATTTTTACTGACTCCCCTCATTATAGGCGCGGAAGGAAATATTGTTTAAAGATTATAGATAATTTTGCAAGATGGGAGTCCTTGCCCCAAGGCATTGCAGCGTCCCCACAGTGGTAAAGTCACAGCATACAAAATAATTGCACACAGTGGAGTGCCCATTCAGGTTAAATCATGTCAGGGGACATGGTCACGGGAACCATCGTGAAAAGAACTTTTCTTTACTTGGGAATATTACAAATGTTCATATTCCATGCTACTCCAGAGTTCAGCGATGCTCGAGAGGAGAACAAGAAAATTTAAAGACGCTATATATAAGAAATGAGCAAAGACAGGAAGACGATGAGTAGACAAAATCCGATGTATTTCAATGAGATCTGGAACGACCTCAGAAGAACAACTGACTGAACACGACTTGAATTAGTGACAGTAAAAACCGTGAAACTCTCTGAGAGCACAATAGTGGGAGGGACAGAGTTTGGAACCCAAGATGACATGATCCAACGTTGTGTGGTTCCTTTCAACTGCTGCACTATGGGGTCATGGGGCAACTAACTGTGAGAGACTTGGAAGCGAAATAGACTGCTGAAGTTAACTAAAAAAAGGTCAAGTACGACATGGTCCTTACACTTCTTACCTCTGATGGAATGAAATTTTCCATATGGTGTATAGAACTATGCTGCATTTTAATGAAAAGTGGCACGAGCACATGTATTGATATACAATCTAAAGATAATTGGAATTTTTTTTCCCGACTGAAACAATATATGACAACCGATGACTCTTGCACAAACAGACCACGTAACACGAATCATTTAAAGATTAGAATAATAAACACGAGCACATGTATTGATATACAATCTAAAGATAATTGGAATTTTTTTCCCGACTGAAACAATATATGACAACCGATGACTCTTGCACAAATAGACCACGTAACACGTACCATTTAAAGATTAGAATAATAAATTGGAAAGTGTACTATTTGGAATTTTGGAGTTCTGGGAATCTTTTTCAGCTTTTTTTTTATGCCTTCATGATTGGATCTGCGTTTTTGAAAATGAAAACTGAATGTTAAGGGAGAAGGTGAATAATGATATATTATACTGTGTGGGATCGCGGTATGTGGCATAGATTTTCCACGAGGGAAAGAAATCAGCAAGCAGATAACCCCTCAGTTCCTTGTGTTTACTTTTCATTTCCGAAAACGAATCACGGATGAAGCAGTTACAGTGGTTATGGAGCATGGTTCGAATATACAGACTTGTGGGAAAGATGCCAAAAAGAACGAATGGTGTAAAACAGCTGATCGCCCTGAATGACTCCGTGAAGTTGTATTAACTTCGGGGATATGGAAACATGTTTGACATTAGCCTGCGAACCTGCAACTCTCGTCCGAAATATTGGAAGGATTTATTTATGCGTCAACGGCATTACTGGGTGAAGTTGTGTCGTGTGTGTGCAATGCTCAACATGCAGACCCACGAAGTGTGTGAAATTAAACATGTTGCAGCCGGCAAATATCTGTCAGTGTATTAATGTGTCCATATTGAAAACTCTCAAGAACGGAGATAGGAGAGGATGGAAAGCATTATGAGACTCTTGGAGGTCCAAGGGCTTGACCAAACCCTTTCTACAGAGAGCTGTAGATACACATGATCAGCTGAATTGTAAAGTATGTAAGTAATGAGTCATATCATTGATGTGTAAATGTAAAGAGCGGAATTAAATATTTGGGTATATATTCCTTTGTTCAGGAACACCTTTTTTTAGATTTTAAGATGGACTGTTCCTATTAGTGTCACATCAACAAAATCGCTGATGCTGGAATTGAATTCTTGAATGTTCTTTGAATTATTTGGTCGTTTTACCCCAACGTACTGCTCTAACATCTATCCCTCCACAAAGAAAGGCAACTGAACCATACACATTTTTTGTGTTCAGATATCAGAACACGGTGATGGAATCCACATCAACATCACTCTGATCCTGAGGGTTTCACAGAGTCCTACCTCTAATCATGAATTCCTGAATCATCATAATTTTATGCCTCATTGAAGTTTAGATGGCAGTATCTCGTCTATGTGTTTAATTGGAAATTCACTGATTGCGAAGGGTGAATTACTGAAAGATTAGACTGTTGAAGAGTTTGGAGGTAATGTGCTGCTCTAGTGGCCTGATACAATCAAGGGTCTGAAAATTGTAATAATGTTGAAATTACTATAGGCTTCCAAGCTAATTTCTGTTCTGAAATTAACGTGGAAAATTCCCTTATATTTGAGCCAGGAGATCAGGTCTTCCCCATGATATCCATTCTCTCCAGTAAGAACATTCTGGCTATTACCAACCATCTGATATTCAGTTGGACTCCTCATGCAAATACGATGACAACAAGAGCCGGTCACAGACGAAGAATTCTCTAACAAGTGACTCAACACCTAACATTCTGAGGAGAAAGTGAGGACAGCAGATGCTGGAGATCAGAGGTGAAAATGTGTTGCTGGAAAAGCACAGCAGGTCAGGCAGCATCCAAGGAGCAGGAGAATCGACGTTTCGGGCATGAGCCCTTCTTCAGTAATCCTGAAGAAGGGCTTATGCCCGAAACGTCGATTCTCCTGCTCTTTGGGTGCTGCCTGACCTGCTGCGCTTTTCCACCTGACATTCCTAATCCTGCATATCTACTCCTAACCTCAAGTCAAGAGTGTGGCGATAATCATGCAGACCCAAGAATATTGAGAGGAATATTGAGAACATCCAGAACAAGTGGGCCCACTTTATTGCTACAATGTTCACTAACAATGAACCTCTCCAAAGCCAACTGCTAAAGTCAACACTGCCCACTATGTCC
This sequence comes from Chiloscyllium plagiosum, assembly GCF_004010195.1. Taxonomy (NCBI): domain Eukaryota; kingdom Metazoa; phylum Chordata; class Chondrichthyes; order Orectolobiformes; family Hemiscylliidae; genus Chiloscyllium; species Chiloscyllium plagiosum. Next base: position 842 of record NW_025205058.1, on the reverse strand, counting down.
AAATTGCAATGCCAAGGGTTATCAACAATTCTGAGACAGAAACTTCCGACCCCACAGTCATTGTTAACTTGAGCAATGGCTGCACTGGTTCCTGCAAAATTCTTCCCAAGCCAAGCAATAAAGTGGGTTAAAAGTGCATAGTTATTCAATCACAATTGCCGAGTCACGATCAATCGTTCCTTCTGGACACTATGAATGATATAAACACAGCACATGGCTTGTCGTGTTCAAGGGCGCAGATCTTAGCCTCCTTCTAAAGACGCACATTTGGACTGAAAATAACTGCTGAAGATTTACCGACACCGACTTGCCACGCAAGAACCTATGAATTTAAAAGGAATCCGTCTGAGATTCAAAAAGGAGAAAGATCAATTTTGTTAACTCTGCAGTTAAGGGAATGTTACCAATTTTGAAAACGACCAATAAGAAGGCAGTCTTTTGTTTCTTGTCGTGAACAACTGCACACAAAGTGAAAACACTCGGCTGTTATATCAGACGCATTGATCCAATGCTCCACATGGCACATTAATTGAAATATGCAAATGTGTGAGAGGAGATCTGGGCATTTTGGGAGCGTGTTTCTGGTGGCACGGTGGTTAAGACGACAACCTCAACATGTCAGTGATCCGGGTTCAATTGAATAACTATGCAACTGTGTGACTAAAATGGGCATGTTCTGCTGTGGGTACGCCAGTTTCGTATCTTTGTCCAAAGAGTTTCAGGGTAAGTGGATTGGCCACGTTCAATGTGTTCAGGTACAGTTAAGTGGATAAGCCATGAGAAATGTTATGAAACAGGTATAAAGTCGTGAATGAGTCTGGGTAGGATGCTCTTCTGAGTGT
>NW_025205057.1:0-10004 GCF_004010195.1 Chiloscyllium plagiosum | reverse complement strand
TAGAAGTTTATGAATATGAGGAGAGCATGTCAATTAGAGAAAAAAAAAACGAGATAGTCAAGAGTATATTGTAATTCTGAAGCACGAAATTGAATTTACTTCAACGTAAGGAGCGGTTGGATGGTGAATAATTTGTCAAATGTGTTCAAGAAGACATACTTAATCAATATGTGGATGATTCTAACAGAGAAGGAGCAAAACCATGCCTTCTTTTGTGCGAGAGGCAGTGCAAGTGACTGATGTAAACGAGGGAATATTTTGTGTATTGTAATCATAACGCTATTCGTTTCATAATAGTTATGGAAAATAATAAGGTTTTCATTATAGTTATTTAATTGGAGTACCATAAATGTTAATGGCATGGGACAGGACTTACCAAGTTTGATTGGAGTAGACTGTTAGCAAGTAAAACGCTGTATGACAAGTGGGAAGCGCTCAACTGCCTGACGATGGCAGTTGAGAGGCATTATGTTCCAGTTAGAATGAAGTGCAAGGCCGGTAGTATTAAGGAGCAATGGTCAAGTACAGTTATTGACATTTTATTCAAGAATCAAAGAAAACCTTACTTTAGATATGGACAACTTTATTCAATTTAATCTCTTCATCAATATAAAGAGTGTGGGACGTTATGTCGAGTGAAATCAGGAAAGCAAGAAGGAGATTTGAGATAGCTTGGGCAGATAATTGTAAGGATAATTCAAAGACATTGTGCAACTACATTCACAGCAAGACAGTAAGATCTCTCAAAGATCATGAAGGATATCGATGTTTTGAACCCAGGAAATGGGGATTAAAATCATTCCATTCTTGGTGAATCAGACAGCAGCAGACACACACTATTGACTGCACTTCACATTCATCCAGCTTGAACTCTATCTGCTATTTGTCAGTCTATTGACCCATTTATCAAAATCTTTTTTTATTCGTAGAAACCCTTCTTCACTGTCCACTATATCACCGGTTTTTCGTGTCATTTGCAAACGTACGAACCATGCCTTCGATATTCTCACTCAAATCATTTACATAAATGTCAAACAATGAAAACCAAGAACCAACCTCTGTGGAAAACGGATCCAGTCCAAAAAGCAAGTGCCCACCATTACTCCCTATCTCCTGCCATTGCAACAATTGAATGTGCTGGAGAGAAACCCAGCAGTTCAGGCAGTATCCAAGCAGAGAAGAATGGAATTAAGTCTTACTGATTCCAACATAACTTGTTCAGAACAGGTTCATAGAAGAGTCGATACGTTAACTCTGTTTATCTGCCCAGATCCTGCGTCATCTGTTGCATTTCTCCATCATTTTGCATTGGTCTTTCAGATTTCCACTATCTCTAATATTTTGCTTTTTTTTTGGTTGGTGTGGATGTTGACCCCGGTTATATTTGGATTATATGCTCCATTCCTGTTCCTATCACTTGTGCCATTGACACATGTATTATACTACAGTCTGTTTCTTCTTTAAGTTCTGAAAATAAATGCGCAGATCTCATCAAAGTGATTTTGATGTAAAGATGTAAAGAGCCTTTTAGAGACAGCTACACTTGATGTAAAAATAGGAATAGGTTATTAATTATGACATTGTCTGTGCATTTTATGTCTAAATTTGTCTCCTCAGTCTCTGAACATTTTCAATATATTTCTCTGAATAATTTCAACAAGGATGGTTGCCATGTAGCCCATCATCTCTGTACCAGCTTGATATGAGCTGTATCCTAATTGTTACTCTGTTATAACTCACAGTAACCCAACACATTTTCTTATCTGTGTCTGTTTTTATTTCTAAATATCCCGTCCCGATATAAACAATCTTAACAACCTGTATAACCTGTGATTAAACAGTCTGTATGTCAGATATACTTTTTCACATCACATTTAAAATTATCCTGCTCTATTCAAATTGTTGTTCAGCATTCCATGTAACAAAGTTCATGTATTATCTTGCTCAGCATTGCATTTCATTCCATTTGTCAGAAACAGTGATGACTGAATACTCGTGACTGGGAGATATTACGGTACTCCCCTCGGGTCTCCTCAGTCACTGTCCGCAGCCCTTTCTGTCTCATACCCATTATCATGTTCATTCTGTCACTGACTCATTAATTCATGACTGTTAATTATCAAGGTTATTGTACATTGTTATGGACCAGGGCCGACCCCTCAAAACATTCTTAAGCACATTGCCCAGACCATAATGTTGCCATTTGTTGAAGTTAAGTGTATAGTGGATATTCCCAGAGCTGGTCCGATTACCGATTTTTAAATAAATATAATGTATTTACAAAAATAAGGAATGTAACACCACGAACTGAAAATACTGTAGCTGAATAATTCATCCTATCCAAATTTGACAGGCAATCTCTAATTAATGACGCTGATCCAAATTACTTACAACAATCCTAATAAACAAACCCCTAACCACAAAGAATAAAAACTACACAAAAAAGGAACTTATAGGTTACGAAGTCAGAGGGCTGAAAGAGGGGGAGAGCATCCAGTTTCAACAGTGATCCTGACTCAACTCACCCTCGAACTGAACTGACCCGTGCAGCCGGAGAGCTGGCCACATCCTCTTGATTACACCAGTTTTTTTAAAAAAATAGACTTGAAAGCATTCTATACGAGGCATTATCTGTTAGGTGAAAAACAAAGTACTCCAATGAAGCGTTCAAAATTGAGACATGTTGGAACCTTTGATCGCTTAGAACCTCTCTGAAAACAATTCAAAGACAACATAATATTGTAAAGAGACCGCCTCTGTGACAGCTCCTCAGATATATAATTGAGTCATCAATATCCAAAGATGGCTTCGGTTTTCAAAACTCCCAAAAGTAGTGGTTCGTACTTTAAAATGCGCATGTACATTCGTTTATTATAAACATGTAAATGTGTACAACAACATCTGGATTCAGTGTGCGGTACTCCCATTATTGAGTGCCTCCATTTGTCACTCAAGTCTCAACAATGCATTGGCCATCATGTTTTCAAGACCTGCCCCATCACAATTTTCTCACTGAATGACTGTTACAACAGGCTCCAGGTTAACAGTTCAGCACTTCTGTCCTTAAATGTCACCAAAAGATTCTCAGACACCTTGCTGGTAATCGCCTTCTGAACCTATGCCTACTTCAGAGAATTATCCCTGTAAGAATGTTGCTTAAACGTAACTGCATCTTCTATCGCTACATTGTGCGCAATTAGGTTAGTAATTCCAAGTTAATATCTGCATATCCCCATGTAATAGTAATATCTCTTTCTAGTCACTTCAATTTTTCTCAGGAAGGTAACTCAATAATTTATCCCAATTTAGACAAAAACCTCATTGTCCACTTTAATTTGAGGAATATCCGATTTTAATCCTCTGAACTTGGTTCTTCCTTCAGTGCCGTAATCATTAACACCTTGTCTTCTTGCAATCCTTCCCTGTCAAAGTACATTTTGAGCCTATTCACATGACGTACACTGTGAGATTTCTTTCTGTCTGGAGTCCTTATCAAGTGGTTGCTCTCATTCAATATCCTTTGTATTTGCTAAGCTCCACTAAACCTTACTTTTCAAGGTTCACCTATCCCTGGAAGTAACAGTAAAACCTTACACCGATTTTAAAATTGCAAAATTTTGACTTCCTGTCAGCTTCCTGTTTTATTGCATGTTGCATTACTTTTAAATGCTGTCTAGCCAACTCCCCAGCGCTATTAATTGTTCTCTAAAATTTCCGACCTAGTCCAAATGTGTGGCCTTTGCATTCTGATTTATTATTTTCTAATTAATCAATTATAATGCTCCTCTCACTTAATGCCCAGAACCTAATTCGAAATGGATTGAATTTGCTCTGGGTTTATTTGGTGCATCCGTGATCACATAAAGCACAAATGGGATTCCTTACCCTAATCATCAGGATAACCCTGACCATAAACCCTCAACATGATCTTTAATGTTTAATGTCACCTGTGTAGCGATCCCTGCAATTTTGGATGGTATGCAGTCGATTTGAATTGCTTTATTCCTATGACAATATAGTGAGTAATTTGGATGTGACGTTTGAACCTTGAACTCACTGTATCTCTATTGGTAGTCTGTATCTCTTTAAAAAGATTAATTCTTCTGCAATTCTTTCAGCTATGATATTGCATCTCGGGATTGCCTCTGGAAATCTAGTTGATGCGTCCATTATTGTTAACAAATACAGGTGTCCACTTTTTTTTGTTTGAGATCGGGGACCTAGTCAATCCGCATCACCTCCTTTCTGTACCCCATGGGCAATACGATTTGATGAAACTCTGCCCAATTATCATCTCCTTGAATATATGATCATCTCTGTTTCCTCATTCGGACATCATTTTAAGGTAATAACACTCGAGGATACATGCAAAATTCCTAATGTATGTACTTTTTGATACAACTGCTTAAACCTTTTATCTTTCCACTGTAATCATCAGCTTAGCTGAGCTAAAAATATTTGCATGATCACCTATTTGTTCCTGTTTTTTTTTCTCAAATATCTGATGGAGCAAGTCTCCGTTAATGCCACTTAAGCTTCCTTATCTGTTCATCTTTGATCTCTCCTGTTTGAACTGGTGACATTGGGACCTTGTGACCCAACAATCAGGAAAGCTTCCACGATAAGACTCCTGCATTGCTTCAGTTGCCTGCGTCTGCACTGGCTTTTCAACCAGAACAGGTAGCACTCGTACTAGTGAATCAGCTATATTTTTCGCAAGGAGAAATTGTATTCCTGGAGCTGAGAGTTTGTCCAATTTTTCTACCACAATTTCTCCACACCTTTCTGGGCACTCTACCTTCGCTTTACATAATTTTGTACTTTTTCTCTCACGGTGAATTTCCTTTAGCAGTACCTTTTTACTGGAAATAGTCCTTCAGTAGTATATATCTCCTTATCTTTCAGCATCACAGTCTGAGAGGATACTGTGTCTCTTAATATTGCATCCTCTTTACCTGCCCTATGTGAATAAACATTCCATTTGCAGGTATATTTTCAAAGCAGATCCGGCATATCCAACATAACAAACCTCCAATCAGCTTGTACAAGCTGATGCAGCTTTCTAGCTTCCACTGCGCCTTCTCTTACCACTCCAACAAAACTCCTAGGCTTATCCTCTTTTCCTGCATCTGTGTTTATTCCTGAACCTACCAACACGGTGATTCATATGATGTAATTTGTTGCAGTGAAAACACCACAACTTTTTAACTTCTTTGTCTCCTTCAAGTATTTCTTTTTTTCCCTGTGATAAGTTATCATTATGACCTTCACCGCGATCTACCTTTCCCTTTCCACGTGAAGATTTCTCTTTGCCTCAATTTCTATCCCTCAATGACAGAAATTGATTCTGGAAGCTAAACCAAGTTTTAGAATGATTCATCACTAGACATACTCACATTCGTAAGCAACTTCATGTACATGCCTTGCAGTTTTAACTCTCTGCTCTTCCAAATGAGTTTGCAAAATGTCAATAAGTGAAGTTTTGAACTCCTTCAAATTAATTTTCTCTCAAAGAACATCATAACTTTGCTCTCTTTTTAAAGCTCTTATCCATCTATGAAAATTACTTTTTTGATCCTTTCAAACTCAATATGGGTTTGAACAGATTCGGCCTTAGATTCCTGAAACTTCTGGAACAAGTTCACATGCACTTTCCCCCCTCGTCATACTCCCCAGATCTCTCCTCTAATAGTGTTACGAATACCTCACTAGCTCTACCCACAAGATCTGTTTCGATCAACACAACCCACATGCTCATTGGTCACTGCAATTGTTTAGCTACTTTTTTCAAGTGAAATGAAAAAGGTTTCCATGAATATACCATGTATATCCTTTATTTTGGATATCCTGCTCTGTCTCTAGTGGTGCTTTTCCGTGAATATACTTAAAGTCTTTCTGTCCAGGCTTTCGACCACCATGGGTTTGCTCACCCTCACGCTGTTCCTCACTAAGCTTACCTACAGCCGTCGCCTCCGTCCTTTTACGCTGAATTTCCATTCTAAGTGTCCACCTCTGAAGCTCAAAAGCTCCCTCTTTTCCTTTTTCTCCTACAAGAGCTATTTGTTACTTTTTTCTATTTCCTTTGCTAAACCTATTCATTCTCTTTCTTTCTCTTCTGATATTAGTCATTACGTAAGCTGCTTCATCTGCGATTGAAGTTTAGTCATCTCTACAGATCCTGCTGGAGATTCCAGCAAATTGGAATGGTGAGCCACTGTTGCAAGCATGTCATCTTTCCTCACGCAAGGAGATACCTTCAACTTCTGCTCGTCCACTAATTCCCGCAGCTTGGACTTAAATGCATTTTGTAAAAAGCCACAAAGTTAATTCTTCCACCACCAAAACATACTTGGTGACTGCAAGAGCCATTGCGATCTGAAGCTCTGTTTACTCAACCAAATCAACACCCGAAGTAAGAGACACTAACACCTGCCACTCGCCGACTAAATTCCACAAATGGCCCCAATCTGTGATGTACCAGGCCAGGCCCCCAAAAATATCTTTTGGTATTTGTTGATATTTAGTGTATCATAGATATTCCCAGAGTGAACTAACTGGTCAGAATGCTGGGTTTTAAGCAAACAGAATGTATTTACCAAATTACCGAGTGAAACACAAGGAACGAAATGGAATACCCGAATAAACTGTCCTATCCAAACTCGACAGGGTATCCCGACTTAAGGATACTGTTCCAAATGCTTGCAAATTCACAATAAACAAGCCCCTGAGCACATGGAGTAAATCTGATACAAAAAAAACTTACAGGTTATGCGGTCAGAAGGGCATTAGAAGGGGGAGAGCATTCAGTTTCAACAGTTACCCTGAGTCAACTAACCCCCAAACTGAACCAATCTGCCGAGCTAGAGAGATGACCGCATCCTTTTGATTATACAAGACATTTTTGCGACTTGAAAGCCCATTTCCTGAGGCATTACCTGCTAGGTATAAATAAAAGTGACCCAATGAACATTTCTAAATTCAAACATATTGGAATCTTGATTGTTTAGACCCTCTGTGACAAAAATAAATCAATGACTACATGACGTTGTAAAGGGACCTGCATTGTGACAAGATGTCATATTTAGCTTTGGACTGATTTCAAAAAATGTGAGTCTTATTCCTTTGAAGCCAATAAAGCGCATTAAAGTGTTTGTGAGTTTATAAAAAATAGTACTGACGCACATTGTGTGTTGAAGAAACAAAAGTGCCTTATTAGAGCAATGAGAGGAAAGTTCAGGCAGATCCACACTTCCTGAGTATGATCAGGGCAAATATGTCCACTGTAAATCTACAGATTGGCACGTGGTCTAGTCGAGGAGGGATCAACATGATACCAACATCTAGATTGTGTTTTCTGGGGGTGGTGGGAGGTTCAGGCAGTTACAACATTGCAAACAGACAAACACCGCAGAATAATCTTGCCTGCGATAAGAAAACATGCATCATTCTCCCTCACAACGAACTTCACGAGAGCAATTGGTGATGGGAGACGTGACCAATATCCAAGCGATACCAACATTCAATTCATTTCAGTTGTTATTGTGACATGAACTAACCACACTGAAAGGGGTTAACTGGATGTGTTTGTTCAGTGGCTGTAATTGATGTCAGTCTCCATGGATCCTAATTGTGTCACTTGATGGTTTCCTCTTCTATTCGTAAGGGGCTTCTTGCAATGTTTTGTCCCATTGTAGCAGCAGATGCACCACCTCCACATTAACAGGGATCAACAGCTGCAGAGACCGGAAGGGGAGAGATAAACATCTGAGTATAGTCTGGAATATTCCATTAATGGATCAGAATCTGAGTACAGTAGACAGCAATGCTGTAACAATGGACAGGAGTTTATCCGATGGTCTTTTGTATCTTTCCTGGCCTTGGATGACAGTATCATATCGGATATACTGTGTACTTTTGATTCTCCAGGCAGGTTATTATCCCCTCCTCGCTATTATTGGTGTTCCTGGTAAGTGTCCGCATCTCTATCAATTTATTAAGCCCATTAGCCATGGTGAAACCCATTGCTATTTCTGTTATCTATATCTGGCAAAGACGAAAACTATTGCCTTCAGTTTCAAATGTAACTTCTTTTCATTACCCACACATTTCAGAACCACCCACACCTCCAGCCTCACAAACATCTCAGAACAACACTGTTCACAATCCCGATGTATCGTTTTGTCCTGAATTAATTTATGTCTCAGTATTCTATCCATCACTAAACCTATCCATGACCAGCTCGATTATACCTTGGTGTCAATGCTGATGTTTAGTAAACCATTATCTATGCCTTGGTAAAATTCTGCCTTTATGGTTCCAACTCTCCTGTGAGCTTTCGTTCAGTTGCAAATATTTCGATAACCACCTTGTTCTTGTCTCAAACGTAACTCCATGAAAGGGACACTGTGTCAGAGTAGTAATATTGCAAGAAATGTAATTTAGAGGCACAGGTTATTACACATAAAGACACTGTTTCATATGCTACCACAAATGATGTCAGAACATATATGTAAATGCAGGAATTGAAAATAAAAGCGAGTTTCACTAAGAACAACCATAACATCACCAACATTATATCTATAATTTTATCTATTCACTGATATCCTTTGGTAAAGAAATCTAGCATTATTATCTGGTCTGACTCAATCCCACAGTAATGTGCTTGGCTCTATACTGCCTCAAAGAATGACATCAAAATAAAGGGCATTTGTGATGGTCAACAAATGCTGCCCTTGCCAGTGATGCAGGCATCGCATGTAATAACCACATTAACTAAAACAAAGCATGATGCTCAAGATCAGAAACAAAAACAACAAGAAATTGTCAGAGAAACTGAGCAGCATTAGCAGCTTCGGGTCGAGAGAAAAACAGAATTGTCACTTCGAGTCCAATGATCACACATCAGAACTGAACATCGCTGGGAAATAGTCGAATTGATGTTGATGACAGGGACGTCTGTTGTGAAGGCCAGAAGTAGTGAGTTGAATAGATGTAGAAAGAGACACGTAGACAGAATGAAGAAAACAAATGAATTGTTGATGATCTGCTGGAATGGAAATATAAACAAGATTAACCTCATCTATTTTTCTCCTGTTCCGATATGACTGAAAATCATACCCATTTAGGGAATGCATCAAAGTCCCTGCGTAAAGTGAGTTATGTCCCTTTGTCTCTCTTTGGTAAAGTGTGATCATTTACTTTTCAATAATGGGATGTTGGTTCAGTATTAAATTCCCTTTCCTCATTATCCTTGAGAAGGTGTTGGTGAGCAACCTTTCTGACCCAATGCAGTCCGAGGACTGTAAGTTGAGTGCTGAGGTCCATCCAGTTTCATTTCTTTGAAACTTTGTAGTGAGTGATATAACTGAGTGCCTGGCTTGGCCAATGCAAACTTCAACTGAGAGTTAACCACATTGCTGTAGGTCTGGAGTCACACATCAGCCAAACTTGGTGAAGATGGTAGATTTCCCTGAAGGGCATAAAGGTGATGATCGCCTATCCAGGGGACGAAACGTTTGCAACAAAAACTTCCAGCTTGGCGAACAGAACCACAACAACGAGCACCCGAGCTACAAATCTTCGCACAAACTTTGGGCATAAAGGTGCCAGGTATGACAATCAACAATGGCTTCATCTTTTAATTTGATTCTTAATTCCTTATATATTATTGAATTCAAATTCCAAGATTTGCTGTGGTGGAATTCAAATCCGGGGTCTGGGTCATTGATTGGGTCTCTGGTTTAATATTCCGGAGAAAATACAGCGAAGGCCATTGCCTCCTCAGCATTTCCAACCATCTCCAATGGCAATAGTGATGTTGCTGTTGGTCTGGCTTTGCTTCATAGGGCAAAGAAATGATTTGGTAATACATATCATCCTTCTCACTTTGTATTTATGAGAAGGCGAAATGGTCCTTGGTCATGAGTCACTGACAGAATTCATATGAAGCAGTAACTAATCAGCACAGTAATTGAGTGGTGTCCTTCATTACACAATGATTAAGT
>NW_025205056.1:8216-10003 GCF_004010195.1 Chiloscyllium plagiosum | reverse complement strand
GGACATTCTGCAAATGTCACCATTTATTTCCCTCCACTCACCATCTTGCATATCCTTTTCCACAATAAGTACTGAGGCAAAATATTCATTTCGTATCTCCTCCATTTTCTGTGGCTCCACACAAAGGCCGCTTTGCTGATCTTTGAGGGGCCCTATTCTCTCTGTGGTCACCCTTTTGTCCTCAACTAGATACCTCCCAGTAACCATACAGTCACTTCAAACTGGCCTCATACACAAACACCCAATAAATATGAACACACTGTTCCCACAGTGAGGTAGAGTTGAAGGGTCAGCGGACGTGAAATGTTAACTCAGATTTTTCTTCACAGGCGCTGCCAGACATGCTGAGGTTTTCCAGCAATTTTTGTTTTTGTCTCACACTGAGGATCGTGTGATCTCCACAACTCCCAGTAACTATTCACTGAGTGTAATGAGTCTCACAGTAATTCTGCGCTGGCCTGCACAGCTCCCAGTTACTGAACACTGACTGTAAAGAGTCTGGCCTGATGTGCACAGCTCCCAACAACTGTACAATGATTGTAAACAGTCTCACAGTGAATCTGGCCTGACCTACACACGTCCCACTATCTATACGCTGACTTTACAGAATCTCACGTTGATTATGACCTGAACTGCAGACCTCCCAGTATCTGCACAGTGTCTGGAAACAGTCTCACACTGAGTGTGACCTCATTTACACACCTCTGTGTCACTATACAGTGCCTGTAAACAGTATCACACTGAGTGTGGCCTCATTTACACACCTCCCAGTCAGTATAATATCAGTGTGAAATAGTCTCTCAGTGAAACTAGCCTCATTAATGCACCACCCAGTTACAATATGGTGACTGTAAACCGTCTCACAGAGAGTCTGGCCTCATCTGCACACCACCCAGTTACAACATGGCGATTGTGAATAGTCTAACACTGAGCATGGCTGTTCTTTAAATTTGAAAATTATATTTTATTTATCAGAAATATGTTTCTGCATACATATAGTCACAAATGCAGTTTGGCCCTTTACAGTTGCATGTCATGTGACAATAAAGCATATTACAATAAAGAATATTCTGTTCAAGTAAACAAACACAACATTGGAAATGACTTGAACGAAAAACCAAAAACGCTCTCTTACACGCACAAAATTATACGTACGGGAATCACAGGGAGGGTCTGATAACTGAGCGAACCCCCATTTCCCTTCAGCAGGAAGACCTGAGATATCGGTCTTCCCTACTGCATCGTGGCAGCAGCTGCCCCAAGTTCTAGTCCATCCCTCAGCACGCAGTACTGGACCTTGAAATGTGTCAGTCTGCAACACTCAGTCAGGGTCAACTCCTCGCTCTGGAAGAACAACAAGTTTCAGGCAGACCAAAGAGCATCGTTCACTGAGGTGACGGTCCTCCAGGCTTAGTTGATGTTTGGCCCAGTAACTATATCTTGACTGGCAACAATGTTCACAGCGACCCTGTATTGTTCACCCTCCTACCAGTGTCTGTTGCCTGTTTCACAGTCAGCCTATCCTGATCCTTACTTCCTGTGAGCCAATCCTTTGTGTCCTTTTCTATTTAGCCCCTGCCTTTGACAAAGGAGCAGAATTGCCTCCAGGCCGCATGTCATTCTCCTCACTGCCTTGGTGCTACAATGTCCACCAACTGTCTCTCCCTTTCCCTCCTAGTTCCTGTGAACCCCAACCCTCTCCATGACCCCATCTTCCAACTGCAATGTTGGACAATCCCCACCATGGGCACTGCCATTACTTCTCCAGCTCGTTCATATTTCTTCAC
>NW_025205056.1:0-7777 GCF_004010195.1 Chiloscyllium plagiosum | reverse complement strand
TATAACCTTCGTATTAGAGTCACAGTCAGAGAATTATGGAGATATACATCATTGAAACAGCTGAGCAGGTATCCTAAATAAATCTAGCCCCATTTCCAGCATTTGGCCAATATTCGTTAAAACCCTTCATATCCATATACCCATTCAAATGTATTTTAATGGATGGATGGATGGGGACCAGGTGAACAGGGTTCCTCATGGTAGGCTGGCTCGCAAGGTTAGATCACATGGAGTGCAGTCTATTCAGCCTCTCCCTCTAAATCAAACCCCGTAACCCTGGCAACACCCTGGGAAATGGTTTCTGAACACTTTCAAGTATTGTTGTCAAGCATCTCTGTCTGCAGTGATCAGCGGGGTTTCAGTAAGGCGAAACGAGGACTTCAGATACTGGAGATTCGAATCAAGATTAGAGTGGTGCTGGAAAAGCACAGCAGGTCAGGCAGCATCCAAGGAGCAGGAAAATGGACGTTTCGGGCAGGAGCCCTTCATCAGGAATAAGACTGCTTAGAATAAGACTGACACTGAAAACCTGGGGCCAGGATTGGTTTGCATTTGAAGATGTGTTGATGGACAGGAAAAAGACATTCTGAATGCAATTGATTTTGACTGTGAGGGTTTCATGAATTTATTGAGTGGATATTTGACTTTTTATCTCTGATCACATCTGGTGTGATTCATTGAATGACAAGCAGAAAGGATATCAGTGTAAGTTATTAAATTCAGATTATTATACTGATTTGAAATGTGATAGATGCATTTGAACAGGCATGGCACCCCTTTACAGACATTCCCAGATCCCTTATTATGTTTAATCAATTCTTGGAGCCTGTTCAATGCAGTATTCTGGTGCGGAGCATTCTCTACATATGAATAGGCCTTTTCCATCACACCTTCTGACATGAAACGCGGTATTCTCCACTGCAGCCAGCTTTTCCCGGATTTCCTGGTGTCGGTTCATTCACAAAATACTAGTGAATGTCTGGTTCAGTCCATATGTCCCGAAATGGGGCAATTTGCAAGGCAGGGATGATTTCACAATTCCCCCTGTTCCTGAAACAGTGATCAAGACATGGGCTGTAGGTGGTGTAGAGAATGACACATGCCACTGGCGGGTTATTGTGCTGGGTTCTGTTATTCAGCAGAGTTTGGAAAAGCTGAGCCGTGGTGCTGTTTCCGTTGATCTGGGTGGGGTTCAGCAATTTACTTTCTGGGCAATGACTGCCGCTGTTCAGGAAGACAGCGAGGTAATTTCCACCTGGGTCGTTCAGGAATACGTTCACATCGTAGGTAATGAAAGGATGTATTGGTCTGCCGGAGTTCAGGTCTACATGTCTGTTGGTCTTTCTGTACTGTGAAGCAGGTAAAGCCAACAGGAAGACGAAGTATTTTCTCCTATAATAGGTCAACTGGTGCCCAGCTTCTGTGCGGAAACTGAAAGAGGTAAAGTCAGGATATCAATCAAGGAATAGTCTTTGGGTAAAACATTCTGTTTGCAGTGTCAGTGCGCCCAGTTTGAGATGAGTTACTTGGAACAATGCTCATCATATTAAAGAAAACGTGAAACCCTGCAATTCACATTTCAAGTTCTTGCATGGGAAGGTCAATGTTGATATACTTGTATCTTTATCCCATTGTTGTAGTAAATTCTGGGATCAGTGAGAGGTTTAAAGAGAGAATCAGGGTAATTGACAGCGAGCAGAACAATGTTACTTATTTTTGTACAAATCCTCCTGCAATGAATCAGATAATGCCACAAGCCTTCTTGATAACTCGCTCTAACTTCACTTTAAGTTATTTTGACTGATGCACTACTTGATGCCGCATGACACACGGGATGGTTAGAAATAAATAGAGACGGGGAGAGAAAAAGAGAGAGAGAGAGAGAGAATGAGAGCTACAGGTGCAATCAGTGGGAGCTGGAGGTAGGGAGAATCCTGGATGAATTGTTCACCGGAAAAATGTTTGGGGCAAACAGAGACAAACAGAACAAAAGACTTGCAGACTGACAGGAAATGGAAATAATAGCAAAGGACGCAGAGGGAGACAAAGGGAAACTGAGAGGTGAGTGAGATGATTCAGTAAACAGTAAAATGTTGCCTGTGTCGGGGGTTTGGACTTTCTCTTCAAAGCTCACTCCGATGTATTTAACTCTGTCTTTTATTTCGGGGTCAGCGGGTGCTATCGATTTCACTGTTAGAGATATGACAACGGGAAATCTGACAATAGTTTCCCTGGAAGTCCCTTCCTCTGGGAGTAATGAGAGTCCAAGTTAATGGGTTCAGACTTTTTTCCCACAGCTACAGAACACTGCCTATACCTGCCGTGTCCTCACCATTTCTTACCAGCCTGCTCCAGCCAACCAGGCTCTGACTTGACCTCAGATTGAGCACAGCCCCCAGCTTACAGAGATGGTTAGGTAAGATCTGTTTCACTAACACTTACCGATTGACAATGCCAGTCAAGGCACGGTTATCCAGTACAGCCGCATCTGACATGGCGATTGTGAGCAGCACCAACAGGAACAGGCAGCGTGTCCTAATTTTGAGATTTGTCAGCACCCTTTAACCGTAGTGTAGGGAAAACATAGAAAACATCTGAAAAGTATGAAAAAGACAACTTGTTCAATTCATACTACATTGGCAAGAGCATGAAAGATATGCAGGGACACACATATCGGCAAACAGAAAATGCCTGTGTATCGTCCTAGGTGGTGCTTGCCCAGTAATTAAACAGAAGTTTCTGATTATCTCCCATGGGTATGATTTGCAGGTGATGATTTGAAGGCAAAATGTTCTCTCCCAGAATCAAACGCCAGGTGCTTACCTGCTCGGAGGAAACTGAAACGGGTAAAGTCAGGGTGTGAGTTAAGGGGCGGACTTTGGGTGAAACATTTTCTGTGCAATGTCAGTGGGCCAAGTTTGAGATGAGTTACTCAGAACAATGCCCATTATATTGGACACATCGTAAAAGTCAACAATTCACATTTCAACAATTTGCATCGGAAGGTCAATGTTGATTTATTGTATTTCCCTAGTGTTGTACTAAACTCTGTGATTAGCGAGAGGTTTAAAGAGAGAACCAAGGTAATGTGACAGAGAGCAGAACATTGTTACTTTTTTTTGTACAAATCCTCCTGCAATGATTCATAGAATGCTACTAGCCTTCTTCACTGTATCTTCATGTTAATGTCATTTGACTGATGCCCTACTCTATGCCCCATGCAACACGTGACGGGTGGAAATAGACAGAGACGGGGAGAGAGACAGAGAGACAGAATGAGAGCTTCAGGAACAGTCAGCTGGAAGGGGACGTCAGAGAGTCATCGAGATGTTCAGCACGGAAACTGAACATTCTGTCTAACCGGTACATGCCGACCACATATCCCACCCAAACTAGTTCCATCTGCCAGCAGCCAGCGCATATCCCTCCAAACCCTTCCTATTCGTATACCCATCGAGACACATTTTAAATGTTGCAGTTGTACTTGCTTCCACCACTTCCTTTGGTAGCTCATTCTATACTGGTACCACCCCCAGTGTGAAAAAAGTTGCCCCTTAGCTCTCTTTAATATCTTTCCCTCTCACTCTAACCGTATGACCTCTACCTGTTCCCTGGATGCTGCCTGACCTGCTGTGCTTTTCCAGCAACACATTTTCAGGGTGAAAGAAAAGGCTGGTACGTGTAGGCATTGCTGGATGACTGAAGAAATTTGAGGGTTTTGTTAAGAAAAAGAAGGAAGCATATGTCAGGTATAGACAGGACTGATCGAGTCAATCCTTAGAAGAGTATAAAGACGGTAGGAGTATACTTCAGAGGGAAGTCAGGAGGGCAAAAGGGGGACATGAGACAGCTTTTGCAAATAGAATTAAGGAGAATACAAATAGGAAGCTAGGGAATTGCTGAGATATTTTTATCATCGATAATCACAGGTGAGGTGTCGGAAGACTGGAGGTTGGCTAACGTCGTGCCACTGTTTAAGAAAGGTCGTAAGGACAAGCCAAGAAACTGTAGACCAGTGAGACTGAAGTCGGTGGTGGGCACGTTCTTCGAGCGAATCCTGAGGGACAGATTTGTAAAGGCAAGGACTGCTTAGGGATAGTCAACATGGCTTTGTGCGTGGGAAATAATGACTCATAAATTTGCTTGAGTTTTTTTGAGGAAGTCACAAAAAGGATTTATGAGGGCAGAGTGGTAGATAGAGTCATAGAGATGTACAGCATGGAAACAGACCCTTCAGTCCAACCTGTCCATGCCGACCACATATCCCAACCCATTCTAGTCCCACTTGCCAGTACCCGGCCCATGTCACTCCAAAGCTTTCTCTTCATATGCCCATCCAAACACATCTTAAATGTTGCAATTGTACCAGCTCCACCACTTCCTCTGTAAGCTCATTTCAGACACGTACCACCCTCTGTGTGAACAAGTTACCCCTTAGGACTCTTTAATATCTTTCCTCTCTCACCTGAAACCTATGTCCTCTAGTTCTAGACTCACCGAACCCAGCAAAAAGACTTTGCTCTTTACCCTATCCATGCACGTCATAAAATTGTACACCTCAATAAGATCACCCCTCAGCCTCCGACGCTCCAGGGAAATTAGCCCCAGCCTGTTCAGACTCTCTCTGAAGCTCAATTCCTCCAATTTTGGCAACATTCTTGTAAATCTTTACTGAATCCTTTCGAGTTTCACAACTTCTTCCCGATAGGAAGAAGACCAGAATTGCACGCAATATTCCAACAGTGACCCAACCAATGCCCTGTACAGCCGCAACATGACATCGCAAATCCTGTACTCAATACGTTGACCAATAAGAAAAGCATACCAAATGCCTTCTTCACTATCCTATCTACCTGCGACTCCACTTTCAAGCAGATATGAATCTGCACTCCAAGGTCACTTTTTTCAGCAACACTCCCGAGGATATTACTATTAAGTGTGTAAGTCCTGCTAAGATTTGCTTTCGCAAAATGCAGCATCTCGCATTTATTTGAATTATACTGCATCTGCCACTTCTCAACCCATTGGCCCATCTGGTCAAGATCCTGTTGTAATCTGAGGTAACCGTCTTTGCTGTCCACTACACTTCCAATTTTGGTGTCATCTGCAAACTTACTATCGATACCTCTTACACTCACATCCAAATCATTTATATAAATTACAAAAAGTAGTGGACACAGCGCCGATCCTTGTGGCACTCCACTGGTCAAAGGACACAATCTGAAAAACAACCCTCCACCACCACCCTCTGGCTTCTACTTTTGAGCCAGTTATATGTCCAAATGGCTCGTTCTCAGTGTATTTCATCAGATCTAATCTAGCTAACTAGTCTCCCATGGGAAACCTTGTCGAACGCCTTACCGAAGTCCATATACAGTTCGTAAGTTTGCAGAAGACACGAAAATTGGAGGTGTAATGGAATGCGAGGAGGGTTACCTCAGATTACAACAGGATCTTGATCAGATGGGCCAATGGGTTGAGAAGTGGCAGATGCAGTATAATTCAAATAAATGCGAGATGCTGCATTTTGCGAAAGCAAATCTTAGCAGGACTTCCACACTTAATAGTAATATCCTCGGGAGTGTTGCTGAACAAAGAGACCTTGGAGTGCAGACTCATATCTGCTTTAAAGTGGAGTCGCAGGTAGATAGGATAGTGAAGAAGGCATTTGGTCTGCTTTTCTTATTGGTCAACGTATTGAGTACAGGATTTGCGATGTCATGTTGCGGCTGTACAGGACATTGGTTGGTCACTGTTGGAATATTGCGTGCAATTCTGGTCTTCTTCCTATCGGGAAGAAGTTGTGAAACTCGAAAGGATTCAGAAAAGATTTACAAGAATGTTGCCAAAATTGGAGGAATTGAGCTACAGAGAGAGTCTGAACAGGCTGGGGCTAATTTCCCTGGAGCGTCGGAGGCTGAGGGGTGATCTTATTGAGGTGTACAATTT
Organism: Chiloscyllium plagiosum; assembly: GCF_004010195.1. Classification (NCBI taxonomy): domain Eukaryota; kingdom Metazoa; phylum Chordata; class Chondrichthyes; order Orectolobiformes; family Hemiscylliidae; genus Chiloscyllium; species Chiloscyllium plagiosum. Next base: position 1,828 of record NW_025205056.1, on the reverse strand, counting down.
TATGACGTGCATGGATAGGGTAAAGAGCAAAGTCTTTTTGCTGGGTTCGGTGAGTCTAGAACTAGAGGACATAGGTTTCAGGTGAGAGAGGAAAGATATTAAAGAGTCCTAAGGGGCAACTTGTTCACACAGAGGGTGGTACGTGTCTGAAATGAGCTGACAGAGGAAGTGGTGGAGCTGGTACAATTGCAACATATAAGATGTGTTTGGATGGGCATATGAATAGAAAGCTTTGGAGTGACATGGGCCGGGTACTGGCAAGTGGGACTAGAATGGGTTGGGATATGGGGTCGGCATGGACAGGTTGGACAGAAGGGTCTGTTTCCATGCTGTACATCTCTATGACTCTATCTACCACTCTGCCCTCATAAATCCTTTTTGTGACTTCCTCAAAAAAACTCACGCAAATTTATGAGTCATTATTTCCCACGCACAAAGCCATGTTGACTATCCCTAAGCAGTCCTTGCCTTTCCAAATCTGTCCCTCAGGATTCGCTCCAACAACTTGCCCACCACCGACTTCAGTCTCACTGGTCTACAGTTTCTTGGCTTGTCCTTACTACCTTTCTTAAACAGTGGCACGACGTTAGCCAACCTCCAGTCTTCCGACACCTCACCTGTGACTATCGATGATACAAATATCTCAGCAATTCCCTAGCTTCCCATTTGTATTCTCCTTAATTCTATTTGCAAAAGCTATCTCATGTCCACCTTTTGCCCTCCCGACTTCCCTCTGAAGTATACTCCTACTGTCTTTATACTCTTCTAAGGATTGACTCGATCGGTCCTGTCTATACCTGACATATGCTTCCTTCTTTTTCTTAACAAAACCCTCAAATTTCTTCAGTCATCCAGCAATGCCTACACGTACCAGCCTTTCCTTTCACCCTGAAAATGTGTTGCTGGAAAAGCACAGCAGGTCAGGCAGATCCAGGGAACAGGATAATCGACGTTTCGGGCATCAGCCCTTCTTCAGGAATCATTTCACCCTAACAGGAATATTCTGGAAGAATTGTAAACCACAAAAAGTTTGGGGCATATGGACAAGGTGTAGAGCAACTAAAAAGCAAGGGAACAGAAGAAAGAGACAAAGAAAAGAAAAGGACTTGCAGACCAACAAGAAATAGGAATAATAGCGAAGGCGGCAGAAGGAGCCAAAGGGAAACTGAGAGGTGAGTGAGATGATTCAATAAACAGTAAAATATTGCCTGTGTTTGGGATTTGGGCATTTTCTCCAAACCTCACTCCGATTTACTTCACTCTCTCCTTTATTTCGGGGTCAGCTGATGCAATCGATTTCACTCTCAGTGATGTGACCCCGGGAAATCTGCTGATAGTTTCCACACATTGTAGTAAAGATCATGGGTATTTGATTGAGACTTATTTCCCACAGCTGCAGAGCAAACCCTACACCTGCTGTGTTCTCTCCATTTATTACCAGGCTGTTCCAAGCAACCAGGCTCTGTTTTGACCTAAGATTGAGCACAGGCCCCAGCTTACAGAGATGGTCAGGTAAGGTCTGTTTCACTGACACTCACCGGTGAATAATGCCAATCAAGGCATGGTTATCCAGTACAGCCGCATCTGACATGGGGATTGTGAGCAGCACTAACAGGAACAGGCAGAGCGGCTGCATTTTGAGATTTGTCAGCAACCTTTAACTGTACTATAGCGAAAGCACTGAAAAAAAGGAAAAGTATGATAAAAAAGCAACTTGTTCAATTCTTACTACATTGGCAAAAGAGTGACAGACTTCTAGGGACACACACGTCGGCAAACAGAAAATGTCTCTCTCCCGTCCTGGGTGGTACTTGCCCATTAATTAAAC
>NW_025205055.1:0-10003 GCF_004010195.1 Chiloscyllium plagiosum | reverse complement strand
TAACACCGACTGGAGACTGACAGGGTGCAGTTCCCTCTGACAGTCACTGTAATCATTCCCTGGGACTGTAACGCTGATTGGAGACTGAGAGGGTGCAGTTCCCTTTGACAGTCTCTGTAACCATTCCCTGGGAGTGTAATCGCGTTTGGAGACGGACAGGGTGCAGTTCCCTCTGACAGTCACTGTATCCGTTTCCTGGGACTGTAACGCCGATTGGAGACTGACAGGGTGCAGTTCCCTCTGACAGTCACTGTAACCATTCCCTGGGACTGTAACGCTGATTGGAGGCGGACAGGGTGCAGTTCCCTCTGACAGTAACTGTAACCGTTCCCTGGGACTCTAACGCCGATTGGAGACAAACAGGGTGCAGTTACCTCTGACAGTCACTGTAACCGTTCCCTGGGACTGTAACGCCGATTGGAGACTGACAGGGTGCAGTTCCCTCTGACAGTCACTGTAAACGTTCCGTGGGACTGTAGCGCCGATTGGAGACTGACAGGGTGCAGTTACCTCTGACAGTCACTGTAAGCATTCCCTGGGACTGTAACGCTGATTGGAGATGGACAGGATGCAGCTCCCTCTGACAGTCACTGTAACCATTCACTGGGACTGTAATGCCGATTGGAGACTGACAGATTGCAGTTCCCTCAGACAGTCACTGTAACCATTCCCTGGACTGTAACGCTGATTGGAGACGGACAGGGTGCAATTCCCTCTGACAGTCACTGTAACCGTTCCCTGTGACTGTAACGCCGATTGGAGACCGACAGGGTGCAGTTCCCTCTGACAGTCACTGTTGCCATTCCCTGGGACTGTAACGCCGAATCGAGGCGGGCAGGGTGCAGTTCCCTCTGACAGTCACTGTAACCGTTCCCTGGGACTGTAACGCTGATTGTAGACTGATAGGGTGCTCTTCCCTCTGACAGTCACTGTAACTGTTTCCTGGGACTGTAACACCGACTGGAGACTGACAGGGTACAGTTCCCTCTGGCAGTCACTGTAACCGTTCCCTGGGGCTGTAACGCCGATTGGAGACTGACAGGGTGCAGTTCCCTCTGACAGTCACTGTAACCCATCCCTGGGACTGTAACACTGATTGGAGACTGACAGGGTGCAGCTCCCTCTGACAGTCACTGTAACCATTCACTGGGACTGTTATGCTGATTGGAGACTGACAGAGTGCAGTTCCCTCTGACAGTCACTGTAACCATTCCCTGGGAGTGTAACGCTGATTGGAGACTGACAGGGTGCAGTTCCCTCTGACAGTCACTGTAACCGTTTCCTGGGACTGTAACGCTGATTGGAGGCTGACAGGGTGCAGTTCCCTCTGACAGTCACTGTAAACGTTCCCTGGGACTGTAACGCCGATTGGAGACGGACAGACAACAGTTCCCTCTGACATCACTGTAACCATTCCCTGGGACTGTAACGTTGATTGGAGACTGACAGGGTGCTGCTCCCTCTGACAGTCACTGTAACCATTCACTGGGACTGTAACGCCGATTGGAGACTGACAGAGTGCAGTTCCCTCTGACAGTCACTGTAACCATTCTCTGGGACTGTAATGCCGATTGGAGACTGACAGGGTGAAGTTCCCTCTGGCAGTCACTGTTACTGTTCCCTGGGGCTGTAACGCCGATTGGAGACTGACAGGGTGCAGTTCCCTCTGACAGTCACTGTCCTCGTTCCCTGGGACTGTAACGTCGATTGGAGACTGACAGGGTGCAGCTCCCTCTGACAGTCACTGTAACCATTCACTGGGACTGTAAGTAATGCCGATTGGAGACTGACACATTGCAGTTCCCTCTGACAGTCACTATTACCATTCCCTGGGACTGTAACGCTGATTGGAGACTGACAGGGTGCAGTTCCCTCTGACAGTCACTGTAATCGTTCCCTGGGACTGAAACGCCGATTGGAGACTGACAGGGTGCAGTTCCCTCTGACAGTCACTGTCCTCGTTCCCTGGGACTGTAACACTGATTGGAGACTGACAGGGTGCAGTTCCCTCTGACAGTCACTGTAACCATTCACTGGGACTGTAATGCCGATTGGAGACTGACACATTGCAGTTCCCTCTGACAGTCACTATTACCATTCCCTGGGACTGTAACGCCGATTGGAGACTGACAGGGTGCAGTTCCCTCTGACAGTCACTGTAACCATTCCCTGGGACTGTAACGCCGAATCCAGGTGGACAGTGTGCAGTTCCCTCTGACAGTCACTGTAACCATTCACTGGGACTGTACAACTGATTGGAGATGGACAGGGTGCAGCTCCCTCTGACAGTCACTGTAACCATTCACTGGGACTGTAATGCCGATTGGAGACTGACAGATTGCAGTTCCCTCTGACAGTCACTGGAACCATTTCCTGGGACTGTAACGCCGATTGGAGACTGACTGGGTGCAGTTACCTCTGACAGTCACTGTAACCATTCCCTGGGACTGTAACGCTGATTGGAGACTGACAGGGTGCAATTCCCTCTGACAGTCACTGTAACCATTCCCTGGGACTGTAACGCCGATTGGAGACCGACAGGGTGCAGTTCCCTCTGACAGTCACTGTTACCATTCACTAGGACTGTAACGCCGAATTGAGGCGGACAGGGTGCAGTTCCCTCTGACAGTCACTGTAACCGTTCCCTGGGACTGTAACACTGATTGGAGCCTGATAGGGTGCTGTTCCCTCTGACAGTCACTGTAACTGTTTCCTGGGACTGTAACACCGACTGGAGACTGACAGGGTGCAGTTCCCTCTGGCAGTCACTGTAACCGTTCCCTGGGACTGTAACGCCGATTGGAGACTGACAGGGTGCAGTTCCCTCTGACAGTCACTGTAACCATTCACTGGGACTGTAACGCCGATTGGAGACTGACAGGGTGCAGTTCCCTCTGGCAGTCACTGTAACCGTTCCCTGGGACTGTAACGCCGATTGGAGACTGACAGGGTGCAGTTCCCTCTGACAGTCACTGTAACCATTCCCTGGGACTGTAACGCTGATTGGAGGCGGACAGGGTGCAGTTCCCTCTGACAGTAACTGTAACCGTTCCCTGGGAATGTAACGCCGATTGGAGACTGACAGAGTGCAGTTCCCTCTGACAGTCACTGTAACCGTTGCCTGGGACTGTAACGCCGATTGGAGACAAACAGGGTGCAGTTACCTCTGACAGTCACTGTAACCGGTCCCTGGGACTGTAACACCAATTGGAGACTGACAGGGTGCAGTTCCCTCTGACAGTCACTGTAAACGTTCCCTGGGACTGTAGCGCCAATTGGAGACTGACAGGGTGCAGCTCCCTCGGACAGTCACTGCAACCATTCACTGGAACTGTAATGCCGATTGGAGACTGACAGAGTGCAGTTCCCTCTGACAGTCACTGTAACCATTCACTGGGACTGTAACGCTGATTGGAGACTGACAGAGTGCAGTTCCCACTGACAGTCACTGTAACCATTCACTGGGACTGTAACGCTGTTTGGAGATGGACAGGGTGCAGCTCCCTCTGACAGTCACTGTAACCATTCTCTGGGACTGTAATGCTGATTGGAGACTGACAGGGTGCAGTTCCCTCTGGCAGTCACTGTAACCGTTCCCTGGGACTGTAACACCGATTGGAGACTGACAGGTTGCAGTTCCCTCTGACAGTCACTGTAACCCTTCCCTGGGACTGTAACACTGATTGGAGACTGACAGGGTGCAGTTCACTTTGACAGTCACTGTAACCATTCCCTGGGACTGTAACGCTGATTGGAGGCGGACAGGGTGCAGTTCCCTCTGACATTAACTGTAACCGTTCCCTGGGACTGTAACGCCGATTGGAGACTGACAGAGTGCAGTTCCCTCTGACAGTCACTGTAACCGTTCCCTGGGACTGTAACGCCGATTGGAGACAAACAGGGTGCAGTTACCTCTGACAGTCACTGGAACCGTTCCCTGGGACTGTAACACTGATTGGAGACTGACTGGGTGCAGTTCCCTCTGACAGTCACTGTAAACGTTCCCTGGGACTGTAGCGCCGATTGGAGACTGACAGGGTGCAGTTCTCTCTGACAGTCACTGTAACCATTCACTGGGACTGTAACGCTGTTTGGAGATGGACAGGGTGCAGCTCCCTCTGACAGTCACTGTAACCATTCTCTGGGACTGTAATGCTGATTGGAGACTGACAGGGTGCAGTTCCCTCTGACAGTCACTGTAAGCATTCCCTGGGACTGTAACACCGATTGGAGACTGACAGGGTGCAGTTCCCTCTGGCAGTCACTGTAACCGTTCCTTGGGACTGTAACGCCGATTGGAGACTGACAGGGTGCAGTTCCCTCTGACAGTCACTGTAAGCGTTCCCTGGGACTGTAACGCCGATTGGAGACTGGCAGGGTGCAGTTCCCTCTGACAGTCACTGTAACCGTTCCCTGGGACTGTAACGTTGATTGGAGACTGACAGGGTGCCGCTCCCTCTGACAGTCACTGTAAACATTCACTGGGACTGTAACGCCGATTGGAGACTGACAGAGTGCAGTTCCCTCTGACAGTCACTGTAACCATTCCCTGGGACTGTAACACTGATTGGAGACTGACAGGGTGCAGTTCCCTCTGACAGTCACTGTAATCGTTCCCTGGGACTGTAACGCCAATTGGAGACTGACAGGGTGCAGTTCCCTCTAACAGTCACTGTAACCGTTTCCTCGGACTGTAACGCCGAATCCAGGCGGACAGTGTGCAGTTCCCTCTGACAGTCACTGTAACCATTCACTGGGGCTGTACCACTGATTGGAGATGGACAGGGTGCAGCTCCCTCTGACAGTCACTGTAACCATTCACTGGGACTGTAATGCCGATTGTAGAGTGACAGATTGCAGTTCCCTCTGACAGTCACTGGAACCATTTCCTGGGACTGTAACGCCGATTGGAGACTGACAGGGTGCAGTTACCTCTGACAATCACTGTAACCATTCCCTGGGACTGTAACGCTGATTGGAGATGGACAGGATGCAGCTCCCTCTGACAGTCACTGTAACCATTCACTGGGACTGTAATGCCGATTGGAGACTGACAGGGTGCAGTTCCCTCTGACAGTCACTGTAACCATTCCCTGGACTGTAACGCTGATTGGAGACTGACAGGGTGCAGTTCCCTCTGACAGTCACTGTAACCGTTCCCTGGGACTGTAACGCCGATTGGAGACTGACAGGGTGCAGTTCCCTTTGACAGTCACTTTAACCGTTCCCTGGGACTGTAACACCGATAGGAGACGGACAGTGTGCGGTTCCCTCTGACAGTCTCTGTAACCGTTCCCTGGGACTGTAACACCGATTGGAGACTGACAGGGTGCAGTACCCTCTGACAGTCACTGTAACCGTTCCCTGGGAATGTAATGCCGATTGGAGACGGACAGGGTGAAGTTCCCTCTGACAGTCACTGTAACCGTTCACTGGGACTGTAACGCCGATTGGAGACTGACAAGGTGCAGCTCCCTCTGACAGTCACTGTAACCGTTCCCTGGGAATGTAATGCCGATTGGAGACTGACAGGGTGCAGCTCCCTCTGACAGTCACTGTAACCATTCACTGGGACTGCAATGCTGATTGGAGACTGACAGAGTGCAGTTCCCTCTGTTAGTCACTGTAACCATTCCCTGGGACTGTAATGCTGATTGGAGACTGACAGGGTGCAGTTCCCTCTGACAGTCACTGTAACCGTTCCCTGGGACTGTAACGCCGATTGGAGACTGACAGGGTCCAGTTCCCTCTGACAGTCACTGTGACCGTTCCCTGGGAATGTAACGCTGATTGGAGACTGACAGGGTGCAGTTCCCTCTGACAGTCACTTTAACCGTTCCCTGGGACTGTAACACCGATAGGAGACTGACAGTGTGCGGTTCCCTCTGACAGTCTCTGTAACCGTTCCCTGGGACTGTAACGCCGATTGGAGACTGACAGGGTGCAGTACCCTCTGACAGTCACTGTAACCGTTCCCTGGGACTGTAACACCGATTGGAGACTGACAGGGTGCAGTTCCCTCTGACAGTCACTGTAACCGTTCCCTGGGACTGTAACGCCGATTGGAGACTGACAGGGTGCAGTTCCCTCTGACAGTCACTGTAACTGTTCCCTGGAACTGTAATGCCGATTGGAGACTGACAGGGTGCAGTTCCCTCTGACAGTCACTGTAACCGTTCCCTGGGACTGTAACGCCGATTGCAGGCCCTGTAACCGTTCCCTGGGACTGTAACGCCGATTGGAGACTGACAGGGTGCAGTACCCTCTGACAGTCACTGTAACCGTTCCCTGGGACTGTAACACCGATTGGAGACTGACAGGGTGCAGTTCCCTCTGACAGTCACTGTAACCGTTCCCTGGGACTGTAACGCCGATTGGAGACTGACAGGGTGCAGTTCCCTCTGACAGTCACTGTAACTGTTCCCTGGAACTGTAATGCCGATTGGAGACTGACAGGGTGCAGTTCCCTCTGACAGTCACTGTAACCGTTCCCTGGGACTGTAACGCCGATTGGAGACTGACAGGGTGCCGTTCCCTCTGACAGTCACTTTAACCGTTCCCTGGGACTGTAACGCCGATTGTAGACTGACAGGGTACAGCATCCTCTGACTGTCAGTGTAACCATTCACTGGGACTGTAACGCCGATTGGAGACTGACAGAGTGCAGTTCCCTCTGACAGTCACTGTAACCGTTCACTGGGACTGTAACGCCGATCGGAGACTGACAGGGTGCAGTTCCCTCTGACAGTCACTGTCCTCGTTCCCTGGGACTGTAACGATGATTGGAGACTGACAGGGTGCAGTTCCCTCTGACAGTCACTGTAACCATTCACTGGGACTGTAACGCTGATTGGAGATGGACAGGGTGCAGCTCCCTCTGACAGTCACTGTAACCATTTACTGGGACTGTAATGCTGATTGGAGACTGACAGATTGCAGTTCCCTCTGACAGTCACTGTAACCGTTCCCTGGAACTGTAATGCCGATTGGAGACTGACAGGGTGCAGTTCCCTCTGACAGTCACTGTAACCGTTCCCTGGGACTGTAACGCTTATTGGAGACTGACAGGGTGCAGCATCCTCTGACAGTCAGTGTAACCATTCACTGGGACTGTAACGCCGATTGGAGACTGACAGAGTGCAGTTCCCTCTGACAGTCACTGTAACCATTCACTGGGACTTTAATGCCGATTGGAGACTGACAGGGTGCAATTCCCTCTGACAGTCACTGTAACCATTCCCTGGGACTGTAACGCCAATTGGAGACTGACAGGGTGCAGCTCCCACTGACAGTCACTGTAACCATTCACTGGGACTGTTACGCCGATTGGTGACTGACAGGGTGCAGTTCCCACTGACAGTCACTGTAACCATTCACTGGGACTGTAACGCCGATTGGAGACGGACAGGGTGCAGTTCCCTCTGACAGTCACTGTAACCATTCCCTGGGACTGTAACGCCGATCGGAGACTGACAGACTGCAGTTCCCTCTGACAGTCACTGTAACCATTCCCTGGGACTGTAACACTGATTGGAGACGGACAGGGTGCAGTTCCCTCTGACAGTCACTGTAACCGTTCACTGGGACTGTAACGCTGATTGGCGACTGACAGGGTGCAGCTCCCTCTGACAGTCACTTTAACCATTCACTGGGACTGCTATGCCGATTGGAGACTGACAGAGTGCAGTTCCCTCTGACAGTCACTGTAACCGTTCCCTGGGAATGTAATGCCGATTGGAGACGGACAGGGTGCAGTTCCCTCTGACAGTCACTGTAACCGTTCACTGGGACTGTAACGCTGATTGGCGACTGACAGGGTGCAGCTCCCTCTGACAGTCACTGTAACCATTCCCTGGGACTGTAACGCCGATTGGAGACTGACAGGATGCAGCATCCTCTGACAGTCAGTGTAACCATTCACTGGGACTGTAACGCCGATTGGAGACTGACAGACTTCAGTTCCCTCTGACAGTCACTGTAACCATTCACTGGGACTGTAATGCTGATTGGAGACTGACAGATTGCAGTTCCCTCTGACAGTCACTGTAACCATTCACTGGGACTGTAACACCGATCGGAGACTGACAGGGTGCAGTTCCCTCTGACAGTAACTGTAACCGTTCCCTGGGACTGTCACGCTGATTGGAGACGGAAAGGGTGCAATTCCCTCTGACAGTCACTGTAACCATTCCCTGGGACTGTAACGCCAATTGGAGACGGACAGGGTGCAGTTCCCTTGCACAGTCACTGTAACCATTCACTGGGACTGTAACGCTGATTATAGACTGACAGACTGCAGTTCCCTTGGACTGTCACTGTAATCATTCACTGGAAATGCAATGAACTGGCCTGGGGTGCCAAGGTAAATCAAAGGTCATGATATGGAGGTGCCAGTGTTGGGCTGGAGTGGACAAATTCATAAGTCTTGCCACACCTGGTTATAGTCCAACAGGTTTATTTGAACTCACTTGCTTTTGGAGAGCTGCACCTTTGTCAGGTACTGGCAAATTCCCCCTCATCTGACGAAGGAGCAGCGATCTGAAGCTAATGATTTCAAATCAACATGTTGGACTGTAACCTGGTGTCGCGTGACATCATACCTTGATCTTTGGAAGCTGTGCTGACCAATCCTTCAGCTCCCTTTACCATCAGCACAGATTACCTGCAGGCATTGGAGATACGGCACGGAGGGGCCGGTATTTGCATAAAGTGTCAGGAGAAGCGCATCGTCAAAGTGAAACAGAAACTGGTCTTTTGGGGGCACTGCACCCTCCCCATTGAGGGTAAAAACCTGGTCGTCGGGTGTGAGGTACTCTCTGTCTCATTGCACTTGATACCTGTCTGGCCCATCCCCTGAGACTGTGCTGTTTCAGACACTTGCACCGTCTACCATTTCATCTGGATGTGTCCGATGGACAGGGTCTGGAGGTTCTCCATGTACAAAGCTCTGGATAAGGGGGGAATGAACGTCCCCAATGCCTTCCTTAGCCTGCTGGCCTCCTTTGATGTGCGGCCACATCAAGCTTGAGTAGACCCTTGGTACGCAAACACCAAGAGTCACTGCGTACTGACCTCCTACCTGTCCCCGTGGTTGTGAAGGGTGGGATTGGACACATTGCTGCTCCAAGTGGTTGGACTGTTCCGTATCACCTATCCCTCGTGGAGAAAGTTGCAAAGAGAAACCCACCTCTGACCACCACTCCATCAGGAAGTGGTCAGCACGTAGCGTCCTCGAGACCCTGAGGGAAAAGGAGAGGCCGGATCCAGTCCCGTGGTTCCCTGAGCAGACTGTCAATGTCATTCAGCCACTTTGAGGGCAGCGTGAGGTGACACGGGTAGTGCCCTTCTCATCACCAGAACTTTCCAACAAGCACCAAGGTATCGCTTGGCTGGTGGTGAGAAGGGTACTACCCGAGTCACCTCACGCTGCCCTCAAAGTGGCTGTGGGGCTTAGAGACTGTCACACATCTCCTGAAATGTGCCTCAGTAAAGGAAGTTTGGAGGAAGATATAGTGGTTTGTGCTGAGGCTCGTGCTGAGCAGCTCTGTGACGTGGAGTTCTGTGTGCTATACGGTCTGTTTCCAGGGACGCGCACATTGAGACAAATATCAACTGCATCTGAAGGACCATCAACTTAGTGGGAGACACTCTTTAGCCTACCCAAAGCTTGCTGGTCTTCCAGAACAAGGAGTTGACCCTGACCGACTGTTGCGGACTGGCACATTCCGAGGTTCAGGGCTCCGTGTTGAGGGATGCATTAAAGCTCAGGGCAACTGCCACCAAGGGTCAGTGGGGAAAGACCACTGTCGGAGGTCTTTCTGCTGAAGTTTAGTGGAGGTCTGTTCAGTCACCAGCCCCTCCTGGTGCCTCAAATGCACACAGATATAGTCTTGTAAAAGTAGGAGAGGCCTTTGGATTGAGAGAGAGAGTCTGATGTTTCCTTAATATGCTACTGTACAGAATTGAACTGCAGTTGTGGATATGTGTGTGTATTATATATAGT
>NW_025205054.1:9809-10000 GCF_004010195.1 Chiloscyllium plagiosum | reverse complement strand
CACAGCAAACCCATTTTCAACCATTTACATTTCTTGTTAACACCCTCTCCGGCATTTATCTGTCTCTCGCTTATTATCCGTAAACTCTTTCTACACCTAGTCCTTTATTCTTTATCTCTTCCTTTCTTCTTTTCTCCCTCCCTCTCTCCCTCCCACCTGCTCTCTCTTCCCCCCCCCCCCCACTGTCTCTG
>NW_025205054.1:0-2411 GCF_004010195.1 Chiloscyllium plagiosum | reverse complement strand
GCCGTTTCAGCTGCTAATCTTGCCATTTTAACTTTCTGCTCTTCTACATGAGTTCTCACTTCTTCAGAAAGTGAATTTTTGAACTCCTAAGTGCCAGTTTCTGAAGTTCAAGCTCCTTCTCTTCCTTTCCTCCCTTTCCCTTTCCTTTTCTCTCTCTCTCTTCTCTCCCTTTTCTCTTTCCTCTGCTTTTAATGGTAAAGCTACTTCATTTTCAATTGAATTTTAGTCATCTCTAAAGATTCTGATGGTGTTTCCAGCAAATTTAAATGTTGAGCTATTGCTGTAATTATCTCTCCTCTCCTTAAGGAAGGAGGCAGCTCCAGCTGCAGCTTCTCTGCTCGTTCCAGCAGCTTGGCCTTAATCACCTTTTGGAAAAGCCCAAGGACACTTCTTCCATCCCCAGAAACCTCTTGGTGACTGAAAGAGCCATTGCTATCTCAAGCACTCTGTAAACCAATAGAATTCACCACGCAGAACAAACGTCACCATCGTCTACCACTCACTGCCTTTGAGTTCAACATCCCTAATCCCAAATCTGAACTATAGAACAAATCCCACAAAGAGCCCCCAATCTGTTACGGACTGGACCAGGCCAAACCCCTCAAAACATTTCAAGAAGGTAGCCCAGACCCAAGCTTTGCTAGTTGTTTTAAGCAGGTGGAAAGTGGATATTCCAGGAGAGAATCAGCTGGTCAAACCACTTAGTTTTAAACAAAAACAGAAAATGTGGAGAACACAGTGCGAATGTGCAAACCCCACACAGGCAGTTGCCCAAGCCTGCGATTGAACCCAGGTCCCAGTGTTGTGAGGCAGTAGAGCTAACCACTGAGCCACACACTACCCTAAAGCTGTATCTGCATTGTTAATTGGGAACCTCATTCTGCTATCTCTTATGGTCTTATTTGAATTGTACAGACCCAGGTAGAGCACAGTGTCTAAGGGCAGACACATTGATGGCATGCAGCTCACTGAGAGTTTCTCTGAAGGAAAGTGTGAAATGGAAATACAGCTCGACTCCAAGGGCTCCAGTTCCTTGGCTTGTGCTCCTGATGGAGAGATCTCCTGACATGAAGCATTGGGCTTCAGTCAGTGTTGAGCTCACCAATCTTTTTGCCAATGTTCGTTATTCTCGCCATCTCAAATTCAGTTGGTGGCAGGACTTGCTTTCGTGCCCCTGAAAACGGCAAAGTTCAGCTGGGAGTAATGTGCAGGAAGTGCTCCTCAATTGTGAGAGGGGTCCCATGCAGCTCCCCACCCCACCGCCCCCCGCCAAGCTAACGTTCCTGTCTAAGGCCAGATCAGCCTAACCTGGCAGGCTGTTCTCTCTTCCCTCACCCCCTCCTGGCAACTGGAAAACTGTGACCAGACCATTAGAACTAAAAGCAGAAGAAAGCCATTCAACCCCTCAGACTACTCCCTAAATCAGTAAGATCATGACTGATCTGCCCAAGAGCTCAACTCCTCTTTCATGCCAGCTGCTCAGAGCCCTCGGCCTCCTGATATTTCGAGTATCTACCTACCTCCTCCTCAAATACTGACAGTGATCTAGTCTCCACAACACTCTGGGGTAGAGAACTCCAGACACTCACTACCGTCTGAGAGAAGAATTCCCTTCACCTCTCAGGTCACAGGCTCAGGTGCCCCTGAGGATATGGGGCGCCCAACTCTATTTCCTGCGGATGAGGAAGGTGCCGTGTCGTTGCAGACTCTGTTTGTCCCGAACACTGATGGAATGGTGCCCGATACTAGAGTGGGACCAGAGAGCAGCTGCAGAGGAGGCTGTCAACATGACGATCTCTCAGAGCGTCTCTGTGAGTGGCACCTTCAGGGGCATGATGGGTGACCCGTGTGGGATTTCTCAGAGTGGTGCCGCACAAATGCAGCAGGTCTATGCCTGGTGCCCCCCTGTGTGAGATCACACTGGGTCATCTCAATGTCCCATGACAGGGTCAGTGCTGTAGCACGGACAGGAGGATTCAGGAACCGAGCTGGCTTCTCCCAGGGGCAGGGTGGCATTGACTGTCCACCTGTGACACAGAGAGAGGGCCATTCCACAACGCTGCCGAGTTCATCCCCAGGAAGGGGGTTCCATTCCATCAATGTTCAGGTGGTCTGTGATTTCCATCGCCACCTCCTGGAGGTGTGTACCCACTACCCCTACACCCTGGAGCAGCCGCGTGTACCTGCTCTGAGGATCCAGGGGCCTTACAAGGTGGTTAGTGGGAGACAAGGGCTACCCCCTGTGACCATTGCACATCCCCCTGAGCTGTAAAGTAATCTAATCTAATCTAACCCACACAGACAGTCACTCAAGGCTGGAATTGAACTCAGGTCCCTTGTGCTGGGAGGCAGCAATGCCAACTGCTGTACTACACAACAACAGACTAAGTAAAGTTAGGTCTTGAGTTGAG
>NW_025205053.1:9218-10000 GCF_004010195.1 Chiloscyllium plagiosum | reverse complement strand
ACTCATAACTCTTGTATTTTCAATAATTCAAATAGGAAATACTGGAACTAGCAGTTCAGACAGCATCTGAATAAAAATAAGCAGTATTAACAAGCTTCAATTGGACAGGGAACCCGGTGGCTCCAGTAAAATAAGCATTTTGGTCCATGTGGTCAATGGCTCAGTTCTTATCCTTACCAGGAATTTACAGGATTGAATTTTCAGGCACCATATTTAAAAGTTAAAAATCACACACCAGGTTATCGACCTGGTTTATTTGGAATCACTAGCTTTTGAAGCGCTGCTTTTTCATCAGGAGGTCTTGGAGTACAATCATAAGACACAGGCTTTATAGCAACAGGATTGTAATGTCATGGAATGTAATATTAAACAAATTTAGCTTAAGTCTTTCATCTTTTAGAATGATCATGTTAGTTTTGGTTCCTGCATATGTAAATCCCAGAACTTTTTTAAAAAGTTACATTCCCAAGATAGCTTTTAACCATAGATGTCTTCTGAGCTCAGATAATGCATTGAAAGTGTTAAGTTAAAGTCTGAATGCAGCCCAATGTTAGGGGAGGGGAGGAGGGGGAAAGTTTTGGTTCCTGCATATGTAAATCCCAGAACTTTTTTAAAAAGTTACATTCCCAAGATAGCTTTTAACCATAGATGTCTTCTGAGCTCAGATAATGCATTGAAAGTGTTAAGTTAAAGTCTGAATGCAGCCCAATGTTAGGGGAGGGGAGGAGGGGGAAGAAAGAGGGAGAAGGCGGGGGGAAGAGAGACGGCAGGCAGGGCTCACG
>NW_025205053.1:0-1153 GCF_004010195.1 Chiloscyllium plagiosum | reverse complement strand
GTGGGGCGGGGTGGGGAGCGAGTAGCAATGGTTTAAGAAGTGAAATGCCTGTCTCTGGGGTAAGCATCTGGAAACTAGTCTGGTTTCCTCCTGACTAGGTTTAAGCAGGGCTTTGCTACGCCCAGTTACTACTCCCATCCTCTGTGGATCACATTCCAATAAACCAGCTACCTTTCCCAATTGTTTTATATTACGGTGAATTTCACTGTCATTTACAAATGAAAATCTCTGTGCTTTGTAACTTTCTCCAGTACTGTGTGTGTGGAGAAACCACTTGGCTGGTCTTGAACAAGCTCGTTGTGGAAAACGAGCCAGGTTATTGTGGAAAACAGGAGTTGGGGAGAGGTTTGACTGGGTTAATCGAGACCCAACATCATCTCGTATCCCAGTCTGCTTCCCTTCTGAAGACAAACAACTCATTCCGTGTTCCAGGACGAAATCCCAGGGTGTCTGATTGCTAATGTTGCTGCATATCTGTGATAGAGTCAGAGAGATGTACAGCACAGAAACAGACCCTTCGGCCCAACTCATCCACGCTGGTCCAGATATCCTAAACTAATCCAGTCCCACCTGCCAGCAGCCGGCCTATATCCCTCCAAACCCTTCCTATTCCCCTCCAAACCCTTCCTATTCCCCTCCAAACCCTTCCTATTCATATACCCATCCAAATGCCTCTTAAATGTTGTACCAGCCTCCACCACATCCTCTGGCAGCTCATTCCATACACGTACCACCCTCTGCGTGAAAACTTTGCCCCCATAGGTGTCTCTCATATCTTTTCCCCTCTCACCCTAAACCTATACCCTCTAATTCTGGACTCTCCGACCCCAGGGAAAAGACTTTGTCTATTTATCCTATCCATACCCCTCATCATTTTATAAACCTCTATAAGGTCACCCCTCAGCCTCCGACGCTCCGGGGAAAACAGCCCCAGCCTGTTCAGCCTCTCCCTATGACCATTTGGGGTGAAAGAGTGTGTTGTCTTTTCAGCTGCTCCAGAGGGGGTTTTCCAGAGTCTGGGATTCCCACCATCAGCTCCTGGAGGTTTCACAGAGGTGCTGTTTCCCCTACAGGATAAGGACGCTGTGCGGGCTGCAGCTTTCACAGTTTTCGGGAAGCTGTCACGGTTTGGAGATGGACAATCAAAAGCTGA
>NW_025205052.1:8702-10000 GCF_004010195.1 Chiloscyllium plagiosum | reverse complement strand
GCCTGGAGGTCAGTGTTGAGTGGGGTCCCGCAGGGCTCTGTTCTTGGGCCTCTGCTCTTTGTAGTTTTTATAAATGACTTGGATGAGGAGGTTGAGGGGTGGGTTAGTAAATTTGCAGATGACACTAAGGTTGGAGGTGTCATCGATAGTGTAGAGGTCTACTGCAGGCTGCAGCGTGACATAGACAGGATGCAGAGCTGGGCTGAAAAATGGCAAATGGAGTTCAACCTGGATAAATGCAAAGTGATGCATTTTGGAAGGTTGAACTCGAATGCTGAATATAGGATTAAAGACAGGATTCTTGGCAGTGTGGAGGAACAGAGGGATCTGGGTGTGCACGTACATAGATCCCTCAAAGTTGCCACCCAAGTGGGTAGGGTTGTAAAGAAAGCATATGGTGTTTTGGCTTTCATTAACAGGGAGATCGAGTTTAAGACCCACGAGGTTTTGCTGCAGATCTACAAGTCTCTGGTGAGACCACACTTGGAACATTGTGTCCAGTTCTGGTTGCCCTACTATAGGAAAGATACAGAGGCTTTGGAGAGGGTGTAAAGAAGGTTTCCCAGGATGCTGCCTGGACTGGGGGGCTTGCCTTATGAAGAAAGGTTGAATAAGCTTGGACGTTTCTCTCTGGAGAGAAGGAGGAAGAGAGGACACCTGACCGAGGTATACAAGGTAATAAGAGGCTGGGATAGAGTCAATAGCCACAGACATTTTCCCAGGGCAGGATTGACTGCCAAAGGGGTCATAGATTTAAGGTGTTAGGAGGAAGGTATAAAGGAGACGTCAGAGGAAGGTTCTTTATGCAGAGAGTTGTGAATGCATGGAATACATTGCCAGCGGTGGCGGTGGAAGCAGCGTCATTGGGGACATTTAAGTGACTGCTAGACATGCACATGGACAGCACTGAATTGAGGGTGCATAAGTTAGATTATTTTATTTAAGATTAGGAAAAATCCTCGGCACAACATCATGGGCCAAAGGGCCAGTTCTGTGCTGTACTTGTCCACGTTCTATGTTCTAAAACTATTAATAAATGTATGTGGGAGGACGTGTATGTGTGGGGATGTGTATGTGTGGGGATGCGTATGTGTGATGATGAGGATGTGTAAGTGTGCGGGTGGGAATGTATATGTGTATGTGTGAGGGTGTGTACGTGTGAGGATGTGAATGTGGGGATGTGTATGTTTATGTGTGAGGATGTCTATGTGTGAGGATGTGTATGTGTGGGGATATGTATGTGTATGTGTGGGGATGTCTATGCGTATGTGTGGGGATGTGTATGTGTGAGGATTGTG
>NW_025205052.1:0-2615 GCF_004010195.1 Chiloscyllium plagiosum | reverse complement strand
GGTGGAGGGGTACTGTTGGGAATGTCTGGAGAGGAAAAAACGGAGGGCTTGGAGGCCCTGGTCATGGCGGATGGAGGTGTAGAGGGATTGGATATCCATGGTGAAGATGAGGCGTTGGGGGCCGGGGAAACGGAAGTCTTGGAGGAGGTGGAGGGCGTGGGTGGTGTCTCGAGCGTATGTGGGGAGTTCCTGGACTAGGGGGGATAGGACAGTGTCGAGGTAGGTAGAGATTCAGTGGGGCAGGAGCATGCTGAGACAATGCTAAAACAAAACTAACAAGCAAGAACACCGAATCTCACATGGCAGGGTGGTGATTGGATGTGAAGGGTTTTGTGAGCAATATTGGAATTCCTGCCTTTTCAGGCAATAAAACTAAAATGGGTAGGATTGTATATTACAAGATATCCCTCCTTCCTGTCGTCTTAAATGCCCACCTGCTACGTGGGACTCTGTGTGGTAATCGTTAATTCATAAGATTGACCTGGTCATTTAGATGGCTTTAACTAATTAAGATTATTTTTGGTCAGCCATGGCTTATTTGGTCTCTCTCCTTCTTCTGAGTCAGTCGATTGTAAGTTTCACTCCAAAACTTCAGCATAAAAATCAAGACTGACACATGGCTGCATTGCTGTGGAATGCTATATAGGCAGAGGTGCAGTCTTTCTGATGGAATGATAAACCATGGCAGCTATCAACAATTGTTGTAAATAGCCATTTGTTTCCGAAAGTCTTTTAGGGGCTTGTATACTTAATGATAAGGTCCTGGGGAGTGCTGCTGAACAAAGAGACTTTAGAATACAGGTTCATAGTTCCTTGAAAATAGAATCGCAGGTAGATAGGAAGTGAAGAAACATTTGGGATGCTTTCCTTTATTGGTCAGAGTATTGAGTACAGGAGTTGAGAGGTCATGTTGTGGCTTTACAGGACACTGGTTAGGCCACTTTTGGAATATTGCGTGCAACTCTGGTCTCCTTCCTATCAGAAGGATGTTGTGAAACTTTAAAGGGTTCAGAAAAGATTTACAAGGATGTTGCCAGGGTTGGAGGATTTGAGCTGTAGGGACAGGCTGAATAGGCTGGGGCTGTATTCCTGGTGCATCAGAGGCTGAGGGGTGACCTTATAGAGGTTTATAAGATCATGAGGGGCATGGATAGTATAAATAGACAAAGTCTTTTCCCTGGGGTGGGGGAGTCCAGAACTAGAGGATATCAGTTTAGGGTGAGAGGGGAAAGATATAAAAAACGACCTAAGGGGCAACTTTTTGATGCAGGGTGGCACGTGTATGGAATGAGCTGTCAGAGGAAGTGGTGGAGGCCAGTACAATTGCAAGCTTTCAAAGGCATCTGGATAGGTATATGAATAGGAAGGGTTTGGAGGAATATGGGTTGTGCTGGCAAATGCGACTAGATTAGGTTAGGATATCTGGTCAGCATGGACATGATGGGCCAAAGGGTCTGTTTCCATGCTGTACATGTCTATGATTCTACAGCTGCCATCTTTGCCCATTCTGGCCTCCATGTAACTCCAGACCCAGAGCAATGTGATTGGCTCTTGACTGTCTGCTGAAATAATGGCAAACCACCCAGTTCAAGGGCACATCCCATGAAAGAATAAAGAAACCAAAAGTCTGAATCCATATTTACAGTAACGCTATTAGAATAAAAACATATCCAAAGTTCTTGCTTACACCCTCCAGTGCTAGTTATATCTCAGATTAAGTAATTTAAGTGAATATATTACGCTATTAAACCTGTTATCAAGTTGGATGGTTCTACACTGTAATACTAGGACATTTCCCTCAAGGTGATTAAGTGAATAAGAGTGCAGAGAAGGTGGGTTCAATGCATATTGTTGTGCTGACTCACCTTAAATGTGGTTGTAGTGAAACATTAATCATTTTTTATGAACTGATTATGTAACAAGGATCGTTTGCTGCATTGTAATTACAGTTATCATTTAGAAAAAAAAATTATCATCAGGGTTGCCTTGCATGGGAGGATCAATACCAAGAAATTGCTTTCAAAGTCCAAAATCTAGGATTTACTTCAGGAGAGAAAGCTTTACTAAGTGTGTGAAAATGCAATTCCTGGCTCTATTGATAATCTATATTAACTCTTTGGTCCATGACTGCAAACAAGGTCCATGGGATTTGGAAAAGATCCAGCTTCAGGATTTCCTCCATTGGCTGGTTGAATTTTTGTTCCATCGAAAACCTGATGTCAACAGTTTCACAGATCTGCCCTGGGTTATAGACTTGTTTGGAAAATAAACTTGAGTGTTCTCAGGTGGAGCTGTAATGCATTGCTGATAAATAGGCGAGGTCAAGGATAAAACTCTGGGTCAAAGATGCAAAACAATTGTGGACACCGAAGAGAAAATGTTGAAAATCATGTGTTGTCATCGTTTGGACAAATATTAATGAAATTGGAAAAGACCGTATCAGCACAGAAACCTGCCGTCTGGCGTGACCTCCAACCTATTGCAGCCTAGCAGCTGCAACCATTTTTTACTTGCAGAACTTTGAAAAGTGGTGAGAAAGTGGGTCCATCTCAAAGCACCCTCTCTCTCTCTCTCTCTCTTAGTCCCTTCCCTCCTTCAGAAGGTTGACATTGCCT
>NW_025205051.1:7872-10000 GCF_004010195.1 Chiloscyllium plagiosum | reverse complement strand
AATCTTTTATCTCTCTGAGGCCAGATCATTATTATGTGGAAGCCTTTTCCCTAAAGGGGAGTGAGGGCTGTCTCTCTCACTTCAGTCAAGCACAAGGCCTGAGAGGTTTCTGATCAATCATGGAGCCAAAGGTTATAGGGTACAGGCAGGAACATGAGCCATCACTTTACTGAGTAAGGGCAGGATTATGTTGACAGGCAGAATGCCCTCCCCTTGCTGCCTACTCAGTTGATCCCATGGCCCTCAGTCTGGGTCCTATTAGGGTCACTCAGGTCTTGCCCTCGTTACAGCCTGGGTTCAAACACAGAGAGAAGAGCTGAGTTTCAGAGGCTCCTGCCCTTCGAACGGAACAATCGAGGATCATCGGGACTCCACGGAATTTGACTTTACTGCATGGGGGAGCAGGTCAAGGGGCCGAATGGCCTGCTTCTGTTCCTGTTTTTAATGTTTGTATGATCCGAATAGATTCCAATCTCCCTGCGCACTCCATTCTCACTCTCCCCTGACAATACAGACAGTTGGATAAACTCTGTCATACAATTCAATAAAATCAAAGCAGCAGAGAAGGAGTGGGCTGGGGAAAGATAGATAGAGAGAGAGAGAGAGAGACAGACACAGAGAGAGAGAGACGCAGAGAGAGAGGGAGAGAGACGCAGAGAGAGAGAGAAAGAGAGAGAGAGAGAGAGAGAGAGAGAGGGAGATGGCATCAAATTAGGACAACATTTCACTGACACACTCAATCACAGGCTGTACTACACCGAGGGGGTCTGTGAGTGATTGCACAGGGTGATCCCACACCGAGAGGTCTGTGAGTGATTGCACAGGCTGATCCCACACCGAGGGGGTCTCTGAGTGACTGCACAGGCTGATCCCACACCAAGAGGGTCTCTGAGTGACTGCACAGGGTGATCCCACACCGAGGGGGTCTCTGAGTGATTACACAGGCTGATCCCACACCGAGGGGGTCTCTGAGTGATTGCACAGGCTGATCCCACACCGAGGGGGTCTCTGAGTGACTGCACAGGCTGATCCCACACCGAGGGGGTCTCTGAGTGATTGCACAGGGTGATCCCACACCGAGGGGGTCTCTGAGTGACTGCACAGGGTGATCCCACACCGAGAGGTCTGTGAGTGATTGCACAGGGTGATCCCACACACCGAGGGGGTCTGTGAGTGACTGCACAAGGTGATCCCACACACTGAGGGGGTCTCTGAGTGACTGCACAGGGTGATCCCACACATCGAGGGGGTCTGTTAGTGACTGCACAGGGTGATCCCACACACCGAGGGGGTCTGTTAGTGACTGCACAGGGTGATCCCACACCAAGGGGGTCTCTGAGTGACTGCACAGGGTGATCCCACACACCGGGGGTCTCTGAGTGACTGCACAGGGTGATCCCACACACCGAGGGGGTCTGTTAGTGACTGCACAAGGTGATCCCACACACCGAGGGGGTCTGAGTGACTGCACAGGGTGATCCCACACACCGAGGGGGTCTGTGAGTGACTGCACAGGGTGATCCCACACACCGAGGGGGTCTGTTAGTGACTGCACAGGGTGATCCCACATACCGAGGGGTCTGTGAGTGACTGCACAGGGTGATCCCACACCGAGAGGGGGTCTCTGAGTGACTGCACAGGGTGATCCCACACCGAGGGGGGGTCTCTGAGTGACTGCACAGGGTGATCCCACACACCGAGAGGGGGTCTGTGAGTGACTGATTGAACATTCAGGGATTGAGGTGGAGCAGCGGATGATTGGGTGAGTGTTTCATTTGGAAAGGTTAGTGCTGGGGTTTGTGGGATTGATGTTATTCTGTTAGTTGGATCATCTGCCTGCGCCGGGATATGCAAAAGCTGGGGTTAGTTTCTCAAAACAGGGAGCTTGTTAGACTTACCAGAGATTCACCAGAGAGAACTTCAAGGAGAGAAATCAGGTTATGTCCATCTCGTAAATCTTCGTAAAGATCATCGATACTTCGGTGAGCCTGATACAAACACAAATCATTACAACCAGCCCCGATATTCCCACCGGCCCCACACTGACACCAACCCCGATATCGCCAGAGACCCCACACTGACACCAACCCCGATATCCCCAGAGACCCCACACTGACACCAACCCCGA
>NW_025205051.1:0-2325 GCF_004010195.1 Chiloscyllium plagiosum | reverse complement strand
GCTCTATCCATACTGACTCTACATCCCCTGATTCTAGGTCCCCCCGCACAAGGGACTGAATATCATCCCTTACCAACATGGCCAACCCACCCCCTCTGCCCGTCAGTCTGTCCTTACGATAGTATGTGTAGCCTTGAATATTCATTTCCCAGGCCCTGTCCACTTGAAGCCACGTTTCAGTTATCCCCACAATATCATTTCTGCCAATTTCCAAAAGAGCCTCAAGCTCATTCCATCTTATTTCTAATGCTTCGTGCATTCATATATAGTATTTTAAATTTGTTACTGCCCTCACCCTTCCCATCAACTCCTATTTCACTCAACCTTACAGCATGATCCCTTTTTGAGTTTTCTATTTCATTGGTACAGTTGTCTTTCTTGACTTCCCTTGTTCTAACTTTCCCTTCAATTTCCTTCTTAAACATCCAGTTTGTCCCCTGCCCCCCCACTACTTAGTTTAAACGTAGCTGGGTTGCAGTAGCAAACCTGTTACTGGGGCATTCTTAAGAGGAAATTGGGAAGATGAAGAGGGGATATGAGATAGTCTTGGCAGGAGCTGGAAATTCTCATTCATGGTGAGTATTGGTTACTGAACTGTATTTGTTGGGTGTAACTTCTGGTTTGATTCGCCTATGAATGACCTCCATTTTAAGTGATTTCAAAGATTTGCAAAAGAATCATTGCTTGACTTTTCCTGGTTACTTGTATTCTTAGGTTTCAGTGTATGACTGTATTGGCTATGGTTTGAGAGACTTCATATGTCACAAATGAACTGTCACAATTTCAAATTTCTTCAGGGATAATGAACCACTGAGTATACATTTTTGTGATTCCTTATAGCTCATAATGTTGAGGCCTGGAAGTTACAGTGATGTCGGAATGTTCAGAAAAATATTCACTGTCATTACTTTTTAAAAAACATCAGCATTTTTGCTGTACATATCTGCAGATATAAATGAGGAAATCCAGCGTGGCTGTCAGTGATATCCTGGTCATTCACAGCTGTGCTTTGAAGCCCTCACAAATGGAAATCTATTTGCAATCACCAATATGACTTGAAATTCCACTCCTAACACCATTATCTTTGCTGTTAAAACTCTTGAAAAAGATACATCCTGTTGACTGAGCATAAATAGGTTTAACGTAAGGCTGGTAAGATGAGGGAACAATGGATTACTAAATATATTGTGGTTCTGGCCAATAAAATAAAATGTTAGATATAGACAACTGGAATCAAATCGATCTCTTGAAGAGTATCAAGCGTGTAGGGGCATTCTTAAGAGGAAATTGGGAAGATGAAGAGGGGATATGAGATACTCTTGGCAGAGAAGGCTAAGGATAATCCAAAGAGATTACATTAAGAGCAATGAGAGAGAATAGGGCCCCTGAAAGTTCAACAAGTTTATCTTTGTGTTGAAACTCAGGAGATGGGCAAGACATTAAATAAATATTGCACGTCAGTTTTTACCATGGGGAAAGAAATGGAGGCTAAAGAACTCGGGGAAATAAATATTGATGTTTTGAAAACAGTTCACATTACAGAAGAGGAAGTGCTGGAGGTTTTAGAAAACATTAAAGGTTGATAAATCAAGTTTATCCTAGACTGCAGTTGGGCAAGAAATTGCAGGGCCTCTAGCAGAAATATTTGTATCTTCCGTACACACAGGTGAGGTGCCGGAGGCTTGGGGGATGGCTAATGTTCTGCCTTTTTTTAAGAGAGACTGTAAGGAGAAGCTTGGGAACTATAGACCAGTAGTCTGACGTCAGTGGCAAGTGAGTTGGAGGTCATTCTGAAAGATAGGATTTACGTGCATCGGTGAGGCAAAGTTTGATTAGGAGTAGTCAGCATGGTTTATGTGAGGAGAAATCGTATCTCACAAACCTGATTGAGTTTTTTGAGAAAGTAACCAACAAGATTGAGGGCAGAGTGGCAAAGCCTTTGTCGAGGCTCCGCATGGTAGACTAATTAGTAAAGTTAAATCACGTGGGATTCAGGGTGAGCCTGGCAATTGGACTTAAAATTGGCTTTATGGTAGGAGATGGAAGGCTGTTTTTTTGGACTGGACTCCTGCGACTAGCAGTGCTCCATAGGAATTGGTACTGTATCCACTTTTGTATATAGATGATTTGGATAAGAATATAGCAGGCATGATTAGTCAGCTTGTGAATGACAGCAAAATTGGTGGTATAGTGGATAGTGAAAGTTATCTAAGAAAAGAGATCTTGATCTATTGGTCAAGTTTTGAGCAGTGGCCGATGCAAGTTTAATTTGGATAAATGCGAGGTATTGAATTTTGGTAAAACAAACAAGGGCAGAACTTATAC
>NW_025205050.1:7901-10000 GCF_004010195.1 Chiloscyllium plagiosum | reverse complement strand
TGCATTTTCATGTCAGCCCACTCAACTTCTAAAACGTTGAATACCTTTCGATACTCTTGATTCCTCCATATTTCTTTGATTTCTACTGTACCATTTTTCATTACCAGCTGCGTTTCTCTGAAGCCTATGTCCCTGCCCCGGCAGCCGATTCCCTACCACACTGGTTTAAACCCTCCCCCAAGGACTAGCGAGTCTCCCCTGCAAGTATCTTGCTGTTGGTACGGCTGCTGCTGTGGTGTAGTCTGTCCGTGTTGTCAACATCCTCTCCTCTGCAGAATCAGACCTAGTTCTAGAGAGTCTGAAGTGCTAACTCTGTTCAATCCTCCAAGACAAACATACAGCTGGTGTATTCTTCTATTCATAGTCTCATTTGTACCTGAAACTGAGAACAACCGTGAGCTTATTGCCGTTGCGTTCTGCTTCGTTGATTCATTTCCTTGTTGCCCGTAATTTACTTGCAGGAGCACATCCTCCTTTTTTATTTTAGTCTGTTCACTGTCTACAGAGTCTATCGCCTAATTAAAACAGATGTGAAGCTCTCATGTCCCAAAGGGTCAATCTTCTCCAGCTTCACACACAGATTCCCCCGTTGACCTGTTTGCATTTCACCATTGGCCTGACTTGCATTCTCTTCTTAAATATAGGTCAAAGCTTTTAAGCAGTCTTTATGTTTCCAACTAATTTGCAATCTTGTTCCCTTCTAATTTCCTTATTCGCCTTTTGCTCCTCTTTGCGGGATCGTAATTTCTATTGTATGCACGGCTTCCCACAATATCTCATTTTATCTAAGCTGCTTCCTTTGATCTAATGCCACCTTTACCTTTTGTTAATCATCATTTTGCCTTTTGCTGTTTGCACATTTGACGGGTAAATGTATATTGGACACCTGAGAATGTTTCTGTGAGTAAAGCCATTGCCTGTCTTTCAAAGAAATCTTTTTCACCAACTTTGCCAAATCACTGCAGCCAACATACCCTCATAACTTTCTGGCTTGTATTATTCCGGTTTAAAAACGTAATTTCAAATAAGAAACAAAACATGACGCATTGTGCTCAAACATCATGTAAGAAAACCAATATATCATGATTGCTATTCCGAAATCCTCCACTGCAGCAAGTTTATAAATTCGCCCTACTGACCACACAATACCAATTCCTACACAGACTGATCTCTAACTCAGTGCTGATCATCATATTAATTCAAGCCTTCTCATGCAAGCTCATGAAATTAATTTTTCCCCACTATTAGCATCCACTTGCTTTAACACAGTTAAGGTGTGACTTGAATTTATCCTGCAACTTGAATTATTACTTCAGTACCCAAAAATTAGTATATCTAATTTACACACTGATACACGAGAACAGGCCGAGTCTATTCAGCCCCTGGAGACTGATGTGCAGTTACAGAAGGAGGACAATCAGCTGCTAGAAACTATAACTCTTGACCCAGAGTAGGTCATGCATCAAAATTATTATGTTACACAGCGGCAGGATGAGTCCATTCAGTCTTCTCCTAAGAGTGAAACTGGAAGAGATCGGGACACTACAAAAACGCAGGCCATTCACCCCACTGAGCCTGTTGCACGGAAATTGGAGAAGGAGATAAAACTAATCGAGACTATATGGTGAACAAGGAGTTAATTCAGCCAACTGTCTGCTTATGGGAACAAGAACAGACAAATCATTCCGTCAGTCCATTTTCAGAATCGCAGGAAGAGACCATTCAATAAGTCCAGTTCTTAATGGAGAAACATGAGGAGACGCTTTAGCTCCTGAAACCGTCGCACAGCAACGTGAACATTCGATAAAACATTGAAGCATCTAATGCATCATCATCAGGAGGAAAACTGACCTTGAGATTCTTGCTCAGAACATTCCAGCCATCAAGAATTTAATTTAGGTACACCAGACAGACATTCAGCACATCGAGTGTGTAAACCATTAAAACAGGGAGTACATTCTGTCACCAAGACACAGCAATTGGAGCAAATACTTTAAAATCTTGTGCATGTTACATAGGAATTGCAAGGGAAATGGAGATTGTAGAAAGGGAATTATTTTCATTGGTGAATGCAAAGAAGTGAGGAAACAATTGTGATT
>NW_025205050.1:0-1134 GCF_004010195.1 Chiloscyllium plagiosum | reverse complement strand
GACTCAGCACCGCCTTCTTGACCTGCAATCTTCTTCCCGACCTCTCCGCCCCCACCCCCTCTCCCGCCTATCACCCTCACCTTAACCTCCTTCCACCTATCGCATTCCCAACGCCCCTCCTCCAAGTCCCTCCTCCCTACCTTTTATCTTAGCCTGCTTCCTGAAGAAGGGCTTATCCCCGAAACGTCGATTCTCCTGCTCCTTTGATGCTACCTGACCTGCTGCGCTTTTCCAGCAACACATTTTTCAGCTCTGATCTCCAGCATCTGCAGTCCTCACTTTCTCCTACCCTAGTCCTAACCCTAGTTCAAAAACTATTGGTGATTGCAGAGAAAGGGGCCACTTAACTGGGCAGGTAGTCAAGAGATATATGTGATCAGAGATGACAAGGCCAAGGTACACTTCCTGAGATGGGTTAATCCCCCGAGTGATTTTAGCAATTCCCAGAAAATCTATTTTTGGAATGAAGTCACCTGTTGAGACTGGGTCAAACAAAAACTTCTAAACTGAGCATGATCGTTGTTCAGAAACAAGGTCATAGTTCAACCTAAAAAAGATTTTATGCAAGTGTTAAAGGTCACAAATCAGGAATTTGAGATACTGTCGAGCCATGACCTAAATGAATGGCTCAGGTTCAAGGACTGAATGGCCTTCACTATTCCTGTGAAGTATAGATTTGGGGGGCTTACATTTTGCTCCTTTACTCACCCATTCCACTCCCTTTAGATTTTCATCATGAAAATATTTGCCATGCAATTTCTCTCATCACCTACCTGTCTCAGATAGGCCCTTTTCACTCTTTCTCCACCCTCACCACTCCCACATTGGCTCAAAATCTATTCCTGTCCTCTCCATTCTGATGAAGAGTTATTTAGTTGAAGTGTTAGCACCTGTGGAGAGTAAGAACTATCCGACATACTCAGTGTTTCCGGTATTTTGTATTTTTGCTTCAGATTCCTGGCACCTGGGGCATTTGTAGGCTTGAGTGATTTGAGTGAGGTTTATGAAATTATGAGGAAAACTGCTCTCACCTTGTGCAGAACAATTATTTCAATTGGATAAGTTAAGGCAGCTTTGGAATTGCAACTACAGATTACACAAGGTTGTAACAAGGTTCGATGTAAGACAGTTTCT
>NW_025205049.1:8811-10000 GCF_004010195.1 Chiloscyllium plagiosum | reverse complement strand
ACCTACTGTGCTTTTCCAGCACTACACTCTCAATTCTAATCTCCAGCATCTGCAGTCCTTACTTTCGCCGAGCAAACGTACAACCTGAATCTGTACACATATACAACCAGGTGTCTCTAAACTTGCATCCTCCTTAGAATTGTCCCCACCATTTTACATTGTCTTTCAATGTTCTTCCTACTAAAGTACATCATGCCATACTTCTCTACATTGAATTTCCTCAGCTACCTGTCCATCCACTCTACCTTAATTTCTAATTTGCAGCTTTGCCAATGTCTGATTGTGTTAGATGTAGCAGTCTTTTCTTAAAGAGTGTCTCATAGAACATAAGACAATACAATGCAGAACAGGCCCTTCGACCCTCGATGTTGCGCCGACCTGTGAACTATTCTCAGCTCGTCCCCCTACACTATCCCAAAATCATCCATGTGCTTGTCCAAGGATTGTTTAAATCTCCCTAATGTGGCTGAATTAACTACATTGGCAGGTTGGGCATTCCATGCCCTTACCACTCGCTGCGTAAAGAACCTGCCTCTGTCTTAAATCTATCACCCTTCAATTTGTAGTTATGCCCCCTCGTACAAGCTGATGTCATCATCTTAGGAAAAAAGACTTTCACTGTCTACCCCATCTAATCCTCTGATCATCTTGTATGTCTCTATCAAATCCCTCTTAGCCTTCTTCTTTCCAATGAGAAACAACGCAAGTCTCTCAGCCTTTCCTCTTAAGACCTTCCCTCCAGACCAGGCAACATCCTGGTAAATCTTCTCTGTATCTTTTCCAATGCTTCCATATCCTTCTCGAAATATGGGGACCAGAATTGTACACAATATTCCAAGTGTGGCCGCACCAAGGTTTTGTATAGTTGCAGTATGATATTATGGCTCTGGAACTCAATCCCTCTACTAATGAAACCTAACACACCGTATGCCTTCTTAACAGCACGGGCGGCACGGTGGCACAGTGGTTAGCACTGCTGCCTCACAGCGCCAGAGACCCGGGTTCAATTCCCGCCTCAGGCGACTGACTGTGTGGAGTTTGCACGTTCTCCCCGTGTCTGCGTGGGTTTCCTCCGGGTGCTCCGGTTTCCTCCCACAGTCCAAAGATGTGCAGGGTCAAGTAAATTGGCCATACTAAATTGCCTGTAGTGTTAGGTAAGGGGTAAATTAGATTAGATTAGATTAGATTA
>NW_025205049.1:0-1053 GCF_004010195.1 Chiloscyllium plagiosum | reverse complement strand
CATTCTCCCACTCCCCCCCTCATTCTCCCACTTCCCCCCTCATTCCCCCACTTCCCTGTCCCCCCCTCCCCCCTCTGGGGAATGGGGGGAAGGGGGAGAGGGAAACATGGTTAGGAGGCAGCTCCCGCTTATCTCTGGTGAACGAGAGCTGGTGCCGTGATGCCTTACAGTCTGGGGGGGGGGAGAGGGGGGCTTAACTGGAGGAGCTCCACCCTTTCTGCCTTACACTGGAACTTTACAAATTGGAGAGACTCTGGCTTGCTCCCCGTCCTTTGCTTTCCAGGGCAGTTTCACATTTGTTAGTTTTGTTTTGGAGAGTCTCCCCCTCTGGCCTTGTATTTACTTTGAGTGGCAGGTCCCTGGGCAGTGGCAGAGATCTGTCCCTTTAATCCTATTTCTATGTGGCCACACGAACCAATGAGGGATGGTGTTTCTGGATCTGGTGACTGGAGCTGAGATTTTAACTTCGCCTTCTCTCCACGCAGATGCCACCAGAGTTTCTCCAGAATTCCCTGTTTTTGTTTCAGACTACCAGCATCCCTGATTTTGCTGTTGCTTTGCATTATTTAAATTGTAAACACGGCGATGGATCTATTTAAAAATCCCACTTTACAGAGAAAGTGACACTGCTCTGCCTCCACTGAAGCAGTGAGACAGACTGGAACTGACGTGGCCAGGGTTGTTTGAGACTTTAAATACTGACGAGACCCAGAGTTTTCACTTAGGGTTGACTCAGTTTGGTTGTGTGGTTACTACTGAGCACGGGACGGCCTCCTATGCACAGCTCCCAGCCTCCGTGTCTCGCCCTGGATTAGAAAATTCACTTCTGCCCTCCCCACTTCCCAATCGTGGATTCAGCGCCAGAAGGAGAGAGTGGAACTGTGATTAGAGAGGGATAGAGAGAGAGAGAGAGAGAGAGACTCTCTCTTACACACCTCAGATACAACATTTGTGAATAACAGATGTTTTGTCTCTCTCTCTCTCTTTCTCCTGGGCTGTAACTGGAACACACAGCCAAAAAACAGAGAGGGTCATGAGTGAATATATGGAGCA
>NW_025205048.1:8643-10000 GCF_004010195.1 Chiloscyllium plagiosum | reverse complement strand
GCAACCTGTGTCAGCCATCACCCAGACACTGAACGCAGAGCCAATGTCTGGGAGAGGAGGTCACAGTGACCTCCTGTGCTCACACTGCTCCCTTACTAACTCCAAACGGGGGCTGACGGAGGGGCCGGCCAAATGCTAACCTCGATTTTTGAACGGTTTGCAAGGAGCTAAATTTTACTTCTGTAGTTCGGAAAGCAGGTTGCTGTAAATACAGAAACAAAAACAGAAATTGCTGGAAAAGCTGAGCAGGTCTGGCAGCATCTGTGGAGAGAAATCAGAGTTAAGGGTCAAGGGACCCTGCCTCAGAACTGTAAATAAAGCTGTGTTTTGAAGTGTAGGGACTGTTATAGCGTGGGAAAGAGGGCAGCTAATTTCTACACAAGGAGCTCTCACTGCTAACATTGGGACACAAGACGGGACAATGAGTCTCAGGCCGTTTGATTGGATTTTGATTGTTTTGTCACATGTACCGACATACAGTGGAAAGTGCTGTTTTGCGTGCTATGCAGGAAGATTGTACATACAAAGTGCATCAGGGTAACAGGACAAAGTGCAGAATACAGTGTCACAGCCGGAGAGAAGGTGCAGAGAGAGAGATCAGAATAAACATTTGAGCAGACTGTTCAAAAGTCTGATAATGAATTCGTTCATACGTGGATTTAAACCTAAATCGTCTGCCAAACGGGAAAGGTGGAGAGGAGTATAGCTGGGGTGGGAGGGATCCGTCATTATTTACATTGCTTTCCTGAGGCAGGAGAACTTCAAAAGATCTTTATCACGCAACAGAGCCATGCTTTCAATGCTCAGGACAATGTGGGAATGACTGTACTCGGGACGGTGTGGGAATGACTGTACTCAGGACGGAGTTTGGGGAATGACTGTACTCGGGACGGAGTTTGGGGAATGACTGTACCCAAGACAGAGTGTGGGGATTGACTGGACCCGGTGTGGAGTGTGGGGACTGACTGTACTCAGGACAGAGTGTGGGGACTGACTGTACCTGGGACAGAGTGTGCGGACTGATTGCACCCGGGATAGAGTGTGGGGACTGATTGTAACTGGGATGCAGTGTGAGGACTGACTGTACTCGTGAAGGAGTGTGGGGACTGACTGTACTCGGGACGGAGTATGGGGACTGACTGTACTCGGGATGGAGTGAGGGGACAGACTGTACCCGGGACAGAGTGTGGGGACTGACTGTACCCGGGACGGAGTGTGGGGACTGACTGTACTCGGGACGGAGTGTGGGGACAGACTGTACTCGGGACAGAGTGTGGGGACGAACTGTAACCAGGACGGAGTGTGGGGACTGACTGTAGTCGGGAAGGAGTGTGGGGACTGACTGTACCCGGGACGG
>NW_025205048.1:0-5266 GCF_004010195.1 Chiloscyllium plagiosum | reverse complement strand
TGACCTGCTGTGCTTTTCCAGTGCCACCTTCTTTGACTCTATGAGGTAAAAGCAGTTTCTGGTACCAGTTTACCTGTCAGTTCTACATTCGAAGCCACACATAGAATACTGTGTGCAGTTTTGGTCTCCTTTTTGAGGAAGGATGCTCTTGCTCTCAAGAGACTGCAGTGAAGGTTTTTCAGCTGATTCCGGGGATGGCAGGACTGATATATGAGAAGAGATTGACTAAGTTAGGATTGTTTCTACTGGAGTTCAGACGTGAGATGGGGGGATATCATAAAGACTTATAAAATTCTAACAGGACTAGACAGGATGGATGCAGGGAGGATGTTCCCATTGGTGAGTGCATCCAGAACCAGGGGTCACAGTCTGAGGATTCGGAGTGGACCATATAGCCACAGGAAGTAGCCATAGAGTTGAATAGATGAACTGCACGGAAAGATCCTTCCATCCAACTTGTCCATGCCGACCAGATATCCTAAATTAACCTTGTCCTCTTTGCCAGCACTTGGCCCATATCCCTCTAAACTTTCCTATCCATATACCCATCCAGATACCTTTTAATAGTTGCAGGTGCACCAGCCTCCACCACTTCCTCTGGCAGCTCATTCCATACAAGTAACACCCTCTGCGTGAAAATGTTGGCCCTAAGGTGTCTTTTCAATTTTTTCCCTCTCACCCTAAGCCTATGCCCTCTAGGTTTGGAATCCTCCACCCCAGGGAAAAGACCTTGTCTATTTAGAATCTAGAGTGTGGTGTCAGAAAAGCACAGCAGCTCAGGCAGCATCCAAGGAGCAGGAAAATCAAGCCCTTCATCAGGAATTAGCCCTTCCTGATGAAGGACTTTTGCCCAAAACATTGATTCTCCTGCTCCTCAGATGCTGCCTGACTTGCTGTGCTTTTCCAGCACCACGCTCTCAAATCTGATCTCCAGCATCTGCAGTCCTCACTTTCTCCACCTTGTCTTTCTCCACCCTATCCATGCTCATCTTCAGCCTCTGACACCCCAGGGAAAACAGCACCAGCCTCTTCAGCCTCTCCCTATAGCTCAAACCCTTCAACCCTGGTAACCCTATCCTTGTAAATCTTTTCTGAACCCTTTCAAGTTTCACAACATCCTTCTTATAGTTGATGCCAAAACATTGAATGTATTCAAGAGGCACGTAGATATAGCACTTGGAGTGAATGGGATCAATGGTTATGGGGAGAAAGCAGGATTAGGCTATTGAGTGATGAATGGGAAGCAGGCTCAAAGAGCCGAATGGCCTCCTCCTGCTCCTATCACCTGTGTTTCTGTGTGTTTTATGTCAATTGATAAGGTTGTTGCCTCCTGAGGGTGGAGGATCGAAATAGGAGAAAGTGAGGATTGCAGATGCTGGAAATCAGAGTCGAGAATGTGGTGCTGGAAAAGCACAGCAGGTCAGGCAGCATTCTTTGAGGCTGATGCCCTAGTGACCTGTTAAGGTAATGCCTCTGTTGAAGATCAACCTTTTGGATGTGACATGTAGCTGAGGCCCTGTCTCTCCCTTGAGTGAATGGAAGAGACCTCATCATCCTGTATTGAAGTGCATCTTCCCCAGTAATCTGAGCAATATTTATCCCTCATCCAAAACCTGAGACTACCTTCAAGTTTCCCTCCAAGCCATTCACCATCCTGACTTGGAAATGTTTTGCCGGATCCTTCGCTGTTGCTGGGTTAAAATCCTGGTATTCCCTCCCTTAGGGCATTGTGGGACTTCAACGGTTTAAGAGGGCAGCTCACCATCACCTTCTCAAGTGCAATTGGGGATGGGCAATAAATGTTGGCTCAGCCAAAGACACCCATGTCCCACAAGTGAATGAATTTTTAAAAATCCGAGATCATCACATTGTCTTTCCTGAGGCTTTGCTGGCTCATCTGGTCGCTGCTAAAGATATCAAGGAGGAGGCAGTGACTGGGAAACTTGCTGACACGCTGATGCCCAGTGTAAAGAAACTAGTAGCTTAAGAATCCAATCTGCTGTAATGGCAAGTGCACCCAATTTCTATGCCATCTTATTCTTGAAAAGAGCAGCAGCTGAAACAGCTATTGAGACCTTTGAAAAGCTAACAAGGCATTCAAACGTCTGTTTCTAGTCTTCCTCTTGAAATGGTCTTGAGCTGATTGGAGTTCAGTATGGAAGATCATCACAGTAGAGAGAAGATTTTCATTTTAACAAGTGCTAATCAACACTTGTTCAACCTTGCATTATTGACTGGGGAAAGTTTAAGCGAGATGTGCGAAGGCAGTTTTTAACGCAGAGAATGGTAGGAGTCTGGAACACCACAGCCGGGAGAGTTGGTGGAAGCAGGCACATTGGAGACATTTAAGAGGCATCTGGATGGTCACATGAATAGGGAGAGAATAGAGGGATATGGACCGAATAAGGCCAGAAGGGTTTTTTTAGTTTAGTAAGGGCATGATCATTGGTACAGACCTGGAGGGCCAAAGGGCCTGTTCCTGTGCTGTATTTCTCATTTGTTCTTTTGACAATGCCATACTGGTAATCATTGATGGTGGAATTATACCGAACCCCTACAGTGTGGAAGCAGGCCATTAGGCCCATTAGGCCCATACCATCCCTCCGAAGTGTATTCTGTCTAGACCCACGCTCTACCCTATCCCTACATTTCCCACGGCCAATCCACCTAACCTACACATCCCTGGACACTACGAGGAATTTAGCCTGGCCACTCCATCTAACCTGCATATCCTTGGACTGTGGGAGGAAACCCACGCAGACACGGCGAGAACGTGCAAACTCCACACAGACAGTTGTCGCGGCTGGAATCGAACCCAGGTCCCTGGTGCTGTAAGGCAGCAGTGCTAACCACTGAGCCACTCTGCTGCCCCCTTTATTGATGTTGAGGCCCATTCTGTGCCTTTGCCACAGAGCTGTGTGATTAGAATCAGGCTTTGAGATTAGGGCCAGGAACTATTTAGGTTTAAGATAACCCCAGGTTGTGCATGTTAGGTCCCATCGTGGCATTGAGTGGAACAGAATAGAATATAATAGCCTTTATAATCATGTGCACTCAAATAAGGAAAGAATGAAATAAAAGGTCTAGCATTGGGAATAGTTTCCTGCATTTCACTTGCACTGGTCTACAGGAGTTAATCAGTTCCATGACACGTGACCTTGCAACTTAACCATTGAAGCCTTAATTTTGTTGATATCAAAATATTTAGTGAGTTCAAAGTGAAAATCCT
Source organism: Chiloscyllium plagiosum (assembly GCF_004010195.1). Classification (NCBI taxonomy): domain Eukaryota; kingdom Metazoa; phylum Chordata; class Chondrichthyes; order Orectolobiformes; family Hemiscylliidae; genus Chiloscyllium; species Chiloscyllium plagiosum. Next base: position 2,037 of record NW_025205048.1, on the reverse strand, counting down.
CCCTCGGTAAATTAACCAACAATTTCTTTCTATGACAACCACTTATTTCAAGGGATTGTAGTTTTTCTGATAGCTGAATATTTATAGGTTCTGTAATGTTGGGAAGATTTACAACATGGCAGTAAGTGTAGGAGTGGAGAATGATTCTATTTCTCGCTGCTCTTGTTTAATGAGGAACACACAGTTCTTAAACACCTACGCGTTCCTTTCCAAAATGCAGAATCAGCATTTACTATAGTATCCATCAGTGTAAAATATGATAATTTTAATTCATTTTGTACCATGGCTATGCTTAGTCAAGTCAGTCTAAAACATCACAGCAAAGGAACTGGATCGTGTAACCACTCGAGGATTGGTTTTGGGCTCGAGACTTGGAATGAAATTCATGGACAGATGGCTATAAATTTTAACTGAAGATTGACTATTAATCCAGTTGCTCATCAATTCAAACACACAACAGAACAGTCTTCCTAATTTATCACAATTGCATCGAGTTTACCATGCAGAAAATTGACATCCAGCTCAAATAATCTGTGTGTTTGTCCTTTATCCTAAATCCAATTGAAGATTTCAAAATGCAGGTTGCATTGATGAGCAGTGCACATTTGGGTTCACCACTGAGATTAGTTTGAAGATAGTTAAAGTTGGGAATAACTTGAGATATCAGTTGGGGAAATGCTGTCCACAGTCCCCAGGAAGGCAAACAAAAGCAGAGATTGCTGGAGAAACTCAGCAGAACTGGCAGCATCTGTGGAGTGAAAACAGAGTTAATGTTTCACATCCCGTGACACTTCCTCTGGTACCGAAGAAAACGTTAACTCGATTTCTCTCTGTCAGCCCGACTGCGTTTCTCCAGCGTTCTCTGTTTTTATTCTTTCAGATTTCCAGCATCCACAGTACCTCGTTTTGTTTTCTGAATAGAGACACATTAGGAAGACATGCAGTTGGCAAGTAGGATTGACCAGGCTAAACACTGGGGGGGATCTGGTGTTTGGAAACAATGGGAGAAGATATGGGTGTGACCTTTGGGAGGAGGGGGAAATGGGGTCCAAATGAATCAGTGAGAAATGGAATTGGGAATTAGGGTTCTCCTAAAAGGTGACACATATATGAATGTGTTCTCATTCTGGAGGAGATCAGCAAAAAATGTTTTGTTCTTTGGCCTTCAGTGGGTAGGATGTTGGGTCTACGGTTAGCACCTGGGTTTGATTCCAGCCTCAGGCGACTGTCTGTGTGGGGTCTGTACATTCTCTCCATGTCTCTGTGGGTTTCCACCCACAGTCCAAAGATGTTCGGGGATCTGTAGGCATGATGGATTAGCCATGGGAAATGCAGGGCCACATGGATAGGGTAGAGTCGGTAGGTGGGTCTAGTTGGGATGCTCTTTGGAGAGTTAGTGTGGACGAGATGGGCTTCTCTGTTTCAAGTAGGATAAAGGTAAGTTTATTTATAATTGCATGGTGGCTCAGTGGTTACACTGCTGCCTCACAGCACCAGGGACCCGGGTTTGATTCCAGCCTCGGACAACTGTCTGTGTGGAGTTTGCACATTTTCCTGTGTCTGCGTGGGTTTCCTCCCATAGTCCAAAGATGTACAGGTCAGGTGAATTGGCCATACTAAATTGCCTATAGTGTTCAGAGATGTGTGGGCTATGTGCATTAGTCAGGGGAAATGTAGAGTAATAGGGTAGGGGAATGGGTCTTGGTGGGTTACTCTTCAGAGGGTCAGTGTGGACTTGTTGGGTCAAATGGCCTGTTTCCACACTTTTGGGATTCTATGATTGATTGTCCTTGTGTTGAGATCCAAATGTAGGTGACAGCTAGGTTATTCAGGCACACACCATTTAGTGCTGGGTATCAGCAGAAAAGGAACAATTCCCTTCTGTAACAGTTCACCAACAACTGAGATAGGACAAATGGTATCTAGATCTGTCTCTTTTTATTGGAAAGGGGCTTCTTCTCTCCAATCTCTGGTGCAATTTGTTGTTTTGTTAAATTTGTACAATTATGTTTTGAGCTTTCTCCCTTTGTTCTTTAT
>NW_025205047.1:9102-10000 GCF_004010195.1 Chiloscyllium plagiosum | reverse complement strand
ATTCGTTTACACCCAGGCCCTGTGCAGAATGAATTGCAGGTTGAGTAAATGCAGTGAAATGTTCAGCAGATGTTTCAGGAGCAGTATGCCCAATAACTTGTTATAATATCACAGCTTTGTCTTAGAGTTTTAAAGTGGATCTCTCTGCCTCCTTTTAAGAAAGTAAATGAAAGATCTGTTTTCTCAAAGTACCAGGCCCCTCTTTCAGAAATCTGTAAAAACATTTGAAGTGCAGTGAATGTTTTATGTGCAGTCAATTCTTGCACAGCAAGGTCACAGAGTCCAGAACTTGAGGACATAGGATTAGGGTGAGAGGGGTAAGATATAAAAGGGACCTAAGGGGCAGCCTTTTTACATAGATGGTAGTGCATGGATGGAATGAGCTGCCAGAGGAAGTGGTGGAAGCTGGTACAATTACAACATTTAAAAGGCATTTGGATGGGTATATAGGAAGGGGTTTGGAGGGATAAGGGCCAAGTGCTGGCAAGTGGAACTAGATTATTTCAGGATATCTGGTCAGCATGGACGAGTCATAGAGTCATAGAATGTACAGCCTGGAAACAGACCCTTCGGTCCGACTATTCCATGCCGACCCGATATCTCAACCCAATCTAGTCCCACCTGCCAGCGCCCAGTCCATATCCCTCCAAACCCTTCCTATTCATACAACCATTCAAATGCCTCTTAAATGTTGCAATTGTACCAGCCTCCACCACATCCTCTGGCAGCTCATTCCATACACATACCACGCTCTGCGTGAAAAAGTTGCCCCTTAGGTCTCTTTTATATCTTTCCCCTCTCACCCTAAACCTATGCCCTCTATTTCTGGACTCCCCGACTCCAGGGAAAAGACTTTGCCTATTTATCCTATCCATGCCCCTCATAATTTTGTAAACCT
>NW_025205047.1:0-1145 GCF_004010195.1 Chiloscyllium plagiosum | reverse complement strand
CCACCCTCTGTGTGAAAAAGGTACCCCTTACGTCTCTTTTAAATCGTTCCCCTCTCACCTAAAACCTATGCCCTCTAGTTCAAGATTCCGCCATTCCATGGAAAAGACCTTGTCTATTCACCTTTTCCATGTCCTACATGATTTTAGAAATGTCTTTATCAGGTCATCCATCAGCCTTATACACTACAGGGAAAACAGCCCCAGCCTATTCAGCCTCTCCCTATCGCTCAATCCCTCCACCACCCCTGGCAACATCTTTATCAATCTTTTCTCAGCTCTTTCAAGTTTTACAAATTCCTACCTATGGCAGGATGAACAGAATTGCACAGTATTCCCAAAGTGGCTTAACCAATCTCCTGTACAGCCACAGCGTGACCTCCCAACTCCGATACTCAATACACTGACCAATAAAGGCAAACAAACCAAAAGCCTTCTTCACTGTCCTGTCTACCCATGACCCCACTTCCAGGGAGCTATGAACCTGGACTCCAAGGTCTCTTTGGAAGCCCTGCCCTGAATTGCCTTTCCCAAATGCAGCACCTCACATTAGTCTAAATTAAACTCCATCTGCCACACCTCAGACCTCTGGCCTATCTGATCAAGGTCCCATTGTACTGTGAGGTAACCTTCTTTGCTGTCCACTACATCTCCAATATTGGTTCATCTGTAAACTTACCAACAATATCTCATATTTTTCTGACCTTTCATTAAGCAATCACAATAAGTTTTACATTCTCAAAAATCATGGCAAACTGCTTTGAAGATACAGAGTTATTACATTTATTTTTAGTTTTCAATGTTTTTTAATTGCAGAACTAGGTCAATTTGTCTTCATGAATTATCATGAGATCCCTATTTAATTAAGACCATTCTTGCTTCATTCCATCGTTGTTGAAAATTACTGTTTCATTTCCAACCCATTTCACACAGCAACTATCTAATTAATTCCCAATCCAATTAACACAATCAACATCTGATTAGTTTCCATTTGAGTAACCACAGTGAGCATGTGATTACAGTCCTGCACTTCCTGGGTGGGAACATTATGAAGGGACCTTGTGGAGCTCTGGTAGTTTCACTACTATTCGACCAGGAGGGATCGGTCAATCCTTCACTTCAATGGAAGAGTGTCAGGGCAGGTCTGC
>NW_025205046.1:0-10000 GCF_004010195.1 Chiloscyllium plagiosum | reverse complement strand
TTGTCTTGCTGTGATTTCCATTGGTCATTCAGGAAATGTACTTACTGTTTTTTTTCTAAATGTTGATAAATTAAGAATGAAACTAATATGCCCCTGCCGTGAAGTCCTTGCAAAGGAAGAAGGTGGTGATCACGTGTACACTTCGGACCCTTCAAGATAGGGTGCTGGGTCCATTGTTAGCCCACACAAATAAAATGTTTACATTTGAAAAGTTTCTTTAGACATTTTGATTTTCATTATATTGCCACTTGGAATCTATTAAAGTAACTTTGGTATTTGGTATTTGGTGGAACAGTTGAGGAACAGTGGAGGACTTCCAAAGAGATTTTCCACAATGCTCAAGGAAAGTACATTCTGTTCAAAAACACAACTAGCAAGGGTAGGAAGAGCCAGCCTTGGATAACTAAGGAAATAGAGGAAGGCATCCAATTAAAAGCTCAGACCTACAAAGTAGCCAAGAGTAGTGGGAGACAGGAAGATTGTAAAAACCTTAAAAGCAACAAAGAACCATAAATCAAGCAATAAAGAAAGGAAAGATAGATTATGAATGCAAACTAGCACAGAATATAAAAACAGGTAGGAGAAGGTTTTATAAATATATAAAACGGAAAAGGGTGGCTGAATTGGACGTAGGTCCCTTGCAGGATGAGAAAGGGGAATTAATATTGGGTAATGCTGAAACAGCCGAGGACTTGAATAATTACTTTCTGTCAGTCTTCACAGTGAAAAGTGTGTCTAACATGCCAAAGAACGATGTTACAATGGGAGGTGAAGACCTCAATTCAATTGTTATCGCTAAAGGAATAAATGTTGAGCAAACTCGGGGGGTCTAAAGGGAGATGGGCTCCCTGGTCCTGATGGAATGCATCCCAGGTTGCTAATAGAAATGATAGAAGCTATAGTAGATGTGGTAATGGTAATTTACCAAAATTCACCAGACTCCGGGCAGTGTCATGCAAGTATCACACCACTGTTTAAAAAAAGGTGTTGGCAAAAGGCAGATAACTATAGGTCAGTTAGCTTAATATCTGTGGTCAGGAAAATATTGGAGGCTAAAATTAAAGAAAAAATAATACGATATCTGGATGGAAAGGGTTCCTTTAAGCAGATGCAGCAAGTATTCAGGAAGGGAAGGTCGTGTTTGACAAACTTACTGGAGTTCTTTGAGGATGTAACAAGTGCAGTGGATGCAGGGGAACAGGTGAATGTTGTATACTTGGACATCCAGAAGGTGTTTGATAAGGGGCCGCATAAAAGACTTATCCATAAGATAAGAATGCACAGAGTTGTGGGAAGTGTACTAGCATGGATAGAGGGCTGGTTAACCACTAAAAAACAGAGTTGGAATAAATGGGTGTTTCTCTGGTTGGAGATCGGTGGTGAGTGGAATGCCATGGGGACGGTGTTGGGCCCGCAACTGTTCCTGATATATATAAATGATTTGGAAGAGATCGAGTGTAACGTATCCAAGTTTGCTGATGACACTAAAATTGAATAGAAAGGCAAACTGTGCAGAGGAAGTGGAGAGTCTGGGCAAGGGTCTGGCAGATGGAGTACAATGTTGTCCTGTCTGTCCTCGGCGACGTGGATGGGGGAGTTGAAGTGTTCAGCCACAGGGCGGTGGGGTTAGTTGATGCAGGAGAAGTTCTCTGAAGCGATCTGTGAGTAGGCATCCTGTCTCCCCAATGTAGAGGAGACTGTATCAGGAGCAACGGATACAGCAAATGACATGTGAGGAAGTACAGGTGAAACTTTGATGGATGTGGAAGGCTCCTTTAGGGCCTTAGATAGAAGTGAGGGAGGAGGTGTGGGCGCAGGTTTTGCCGGGAGGGGAGGGTGGTTTGTTGGGAGGTGTGGACCTGATGCGGTGGTTGTGGAAAACGGATAGATGTGGGGAGGGAAATATATCTTTGGTGGTGGGGCCCATTTGTAGGTGGTTGAAATTGCGGAAGGCATGCAGATCGTGTGGCTCCTCCATCGCCACTCCCTTACCACTCGACGCCTGAAGGAAGAATGCTTCATCTACGGTCTCAGGACCCTCCAATCCCAGGGCACCAATGTGGATTTCACTATTTTCCTCATTTCCCCTCCCCTCACCTCACCTTCCAGCTCGGCACCGCCCTCATGATCTGTTCCACCTGTTCATCTTCCTTCCCACCTATCCGCTCCACCGTCCTCTCCAACCTATCACCATCATACCCCATCTCCACCCACCTATTATACTCTCAGCTACCTTCACCCCCAGCCCCACCCCTCTCCCATTTATCTCTCCACCCCCGAGTCCTCCCAACCTCATCCCTGATGAAGGGGTTTTGCCCAAAACGTCAATTCTCCTGCTCCTTGGATGCTGTCTGACCTGTTTTGCTTTTCCAGCACCACACTCTCAACTCTGATCTCCAGCATCTGCAGTCCTCACTTTTGCCTATGGAATTGTCTGCCCAAGGAAACAGTAGAGGTAGCTTCATGAAATATACCCAAAACACAGTTGGATGGATTTTTGCATGATAGGGGAATTAACAGTTATGAAGATAATACAGGAAGGAGGAGCTTGGACAATGGATAGATCAGCCATGATCTTAATGAATGGTAGAGTAGGCTCAATGGGCCCAATAGCCTACTCCTGCTTCTATTGCTATTAAACAATGAACATGGCAGATCCTCATGTTTATCATCTAACATTCATGCAGGACTTTGCGATGAGGAAGTTTACCATTCTAAAAGGAAAGGCATCTGTTCTGGTAGCACCCAGGCACCAGAGAAAGGCAGGAGGCATGAGATGAAGGTTAATCTGCCACAAACTAAATGGCTGTGAAGTCAATCAGACACTAGAAATTTTGCCATTATGCTTTTGAATGTCAGAACTGCATTGCATGTAAAAGAGTTAAAGGCAATTCATCTTTGTCTAAAGTAATTAAATTTATTGATAAAGTAAAAGAGAGTGTTGATGATGGTAGCATTTTTGAAATTTCAAGAAGTGATATCAGAGATGTTTTTTAGCAAATGAGAAGTCCTTGTAATTAAAGGAACAGTGGCAGTTTGTGTACAAATGTGGTTAACAGATACAAAGAAATTATAGTGTTTTCAGACTAGAGGGAGGTGCAGAGGCTGGATTTCTTAGGAGCCAGTAATTGGATCATTCACTTTTAATGGCTACTAATAATCTAGACTTTGACATCAGGCCTGATTTCAAAGTTTGCACATGTCGCAAACAATAAGATTTCAGGGGGATACACTGAAATGGGCAATCTTATGACAGATGAAACTTATTCAGAGAAATATGAAGTGACACATTTTATGAGGACAAATGAGGAAAAGTGACTTGAACTAAAAATATAATTTTATAGGGGTGCAGCAACAAAAAGACCTGGGCTCTCGATACAAAATTTCTGAAGGAGGAAGGACAAGTAAGAGAATGCTGGCTGATAGGACAGTGGAAACAGATTCAATTACAAATTTCAAAGGGGAATTAGACAAAACATTTGAAAAGCAAGATTTTGCATAACTGTGAAAAGCAGAATCAGATTGATTAGAGAGGTTTTCACAAGCCAAGTGTAGACATGATGGATCAAATGGTCTCTTTCTGAACTGCATCATTCTCTGATTCTGAATGCTTGAAACAAGATCCATTTTGAGACATAAAACATGAAACATTAAAGTTAACTGGAAAAGGATAATTTCTTTATTTCCATCCAAGTACAATGGTACAGCTTCATGCTCAACAACATATAAACATGACATTAAGGTGAGGTTGAACAGGCTGGGGCTGTTTTCCCTGGAGCGTTGGAGGCTGAGGGGTGACCTTATAGAGGTTTACAAAATTATGAGAGGCATGGATAGGGTAAATGGACAAGGTCTTTTCCTTTGGATAGGGGAGTCTAGAACTAGTGGGGAATAGGTTTAGGGTGAAAGGGGAAAGATATAAAAGAGACCTAAAGGCAACTTTTTCACTCAGAGTGTGGTATGTGGTATGGAATGAGCTGCCAGAGGAAGTTGTGGAGGCTGGTACAATTGCAACATTTAAAAGGCATCTGGATGGGTATATGAATAGGAAGGGTTTAGAGGGATATGCGCCGGGAGCTGGCAGGTGGGACTAGATTGGGTTGGGATATCTGGTTGGCATGGACGGGTTGGACCGAAGGGTTTGTTTCCGTGCTGTACATCTCTATGGCTCTATGACTGTATGAAACTGCGCAAAAATCACCATGCAGGGGTGTTCCCTCCCAGTCAGGGAACACTTCAGCGAACAGGGACATTCGGCCTCGCACCTCCGGGTGATCATCTACAAGGTGGACTTCGGGATATGCAACAACACAGAGTTGCTGAGCAGAGGCTGATAGCCAAGTTTGGTACCCATGGAAATGGCGTCAACCGGGACCTTGGGTCCATGTCACACTACAGGTAACCCCACTACACTATACTCTCTCTCTCTCTCTCTCTCTCACACACACACACACACTCGCACACACATTTAAGTCTACGGGGTGAATTTGCAGAATTGTGTTTGTAGATACATTCTGTTTAGTTCAAAAAGCACACAATTTGTAGGCAGTCAGTCCATGTAACATTTTATAAATTCCTACTTTGGAATAGAACTAGTCTGACTCAAGGTTAGGATACAGACAGACTCTAACCTCACACCTTTCAAGCATTGTCTGGGCTGAGATGTCACTTTTTTTTATATAAAACCTTAAGTTATCTCGAGAATGTGACTTGAAAGTAGTTCTGGAATTTACATATTAATGAATTGAAAGCTGCAACCCATTCTAAAAGATGAAAGACTTAACAGCAATCTAGGTTTGTTCAATACATCGCATCAGTTGTATGACAGTATGATCCTTCGCTATCAATCCTGTATCTCACGATCCTGTCCCACTAGCTACCTGATGAAGGAGCAGCACTCTGAAAGCTTGTACTTCCAAATAAACCTGTTGGACTCTAACCTGGGTTTTGTGTGATTTTTAACTTTGTCCATCCCAGTCCAACACCAGCACCTCCACATCATTGATCACAATAAACATCTTGTAAGTGATTGGAAAAACGTCTAGAAAATGTGTGCGGAATAATCAAGTTGTTGTCTGAGCCCAATAGCAAACAAAATTAGAAACAAAAAAACCAAAAAAACAGAAGTTGTTGATCAGGAAGGGTCACGTGATCCAAAACGTTAACTCTGAGTTTTCTTCACAGATACTGCCAGACCTGCTGAGCTTTTCCAGCAACTTCTGTTTTTGTTTCTGATCTACAGCATTGACAGCTCTTTCAGTTTTTAACATAGAAAATTACATTTCTAAATATTTTATACAAAAATTAGGGAAGAGCTTTATTAATTGGACTTAAACAGATTCAGGTTATTGAACTAAAAGATCTATTTTCCAATTTAACATTGCTTTATTCCTTGCCTTAACTACAGTAAACAGAATTACTTAAGAAATTAAATACGTAATTCGGAGGCATATCTCCCATTTCCGATATTAGCGGATTTAAAGTTGGGTGAAATTCACAGACAATAAAACACAACACCCATGGAGAGTGTTGCTGTAGTTGTGTCCCTATCTCTGAGCAAGGAGACGCATTTACCCGGTTGTGTAGAATAACAATTCTGAATATGTTGATTAGGAAATATCTACACCGGCCAGCATTGCTAATATTACTTTAAAGCAGTTTTAGCACTTGGAAAGGAGTGGCAATGTGAGGTTATCTGAATTAACTCTGCACTAGTTACATAATGACTCACACTGCTCTATCCTTCTAGCTTATGTTTGAAAGCCCTTGCCATTCTAACCTGTGGAATTATCTGGCTTCAGGGAAAATCCCACACTCTCTGGAATTATTTTCTCCATGGGAGGAGTGATCTTTTGGATGACATTGTAAACATCCTTTGACTCCAATTTTCACATCTTGAAGGGTATCCAAACCTACACTGTAATCTGGATAGCATTCTCAGATCTACACTGCTCTTACACCAGCTACACTGTAACTGTACCTCAGCAACTGATGTAACATCAACACACACAGAGATCATGAAGTTGTAAAACCACCAACTAGATATCCATATCAAAGAAGTATGAATTTGTAACATCAGAATTACCTTCATCACTGTCAAACAAATAAGCTGGACCCTACAAATGATTCCATCAGAATTAAATCATTGAGTCATAGAGATGTATAGTATGGAAACAGACTCTAACTCATTCAGGCCAACCAGCTGTCCTTAATAAATCTAGTCTTATTTTCATGTTTTTAGCGCATATCCCTCTAAACCCTTTCTATTTATTATTTTCAATGTTGTAGTTGTACCAGCCTCTGCCAGTTCCTCTTGGAGCTCATTCCATACATGCACCATTGTCTGTGTAAAAAACTTGTCCCTTAGGTCACTTTTAAATCTTTCCCCTCCCACCTTACACCTATGCTCTTTAGTTTTAGATGCCCCCACCCTGGGGAAAAGACCTTGTCTATTTACCCTATTCAGGATGTGGAGGTGTTGGACTGAGTGGACAAGGTTAAAAATCACACAACATCAGGTTATAGTCCAACAGGTTTATTTGAAAGTACTAGTTTTTGGAGTGCTGCTCCTTCATGCAATGCTCCGAACGCTTGTACTTTCAAATAAACCTGTTGGACTATAACCTGATGTTGTGTGATTTTTAACTATCCCTTACCCGTGTCCCTCATGATTTTATAAACCGCTTTGTTAGATAATTTTAATAAAATTACATTTCATTTCTACCTTTTAACTTTTTCAATTCCAATTTTTCCCTTTCTATTATGTGAGCTGTACATTATTTTATATTGAATTAAATCTTGAAATCCAGGTTTCCACCTTTCGACTTTGTGTGTCTCAGTGAAAATTGATCAGTTCTGGTAGCATGAAGAGATTTGCTGTTGTATTGTCTGCTGATGCTCTATAGGGGGCAGTACACTGACAAGGTTCTTCAAGAACTGCAAGGCCTCATGTTAATCAGGTGCCGATCCTTCATTATTGACTACAAAGTGCATATCAAATGTAAGCTCAAAACACCCCAAGAACAAACCCACAATTCCCCCAATACTTGTTAAAATTTGGCCGACTTGCTTAGTGATTTCATTTCTCTCCATTTTGTTTCTGCTTTTACCATTGGAGATAATGAAATTTGTCATCAAAGGCCATACGATCGATTTCTGATTATTAAGCTTTCATTCACAGGATTTCATCAGCACTGAATGGCTTTATCAGTCACCCGGATTAAGGAGATTAAGGTTTGCAGCATTTGTACATCGCATTTTCCCAAATGTGCTACAAAAATAGCTTGATAAATCTGGTGGCAATTATGATGAAAATGCCCCAAAGCATACTTGCTTTCTAACTATCATTGTATAACCCTACGTGACCAAATAGAAATGACATGGGCACATGCCACTTTATTCTGCAGTTCACAAGAGCCCCAGGCAAATGTTCTGATAATAAGAATGAAGATATTAACACGGTGAATGTATCTGTGTCTAAGGCTGAAACATTACCAAATAAAAATTCCACACCTTACAGCAATCATTTGACAGTAAACATTGTCCATCCTCAATCTATAATAAAATGCAATTCAGGAACTAAAATAAGTCATTATGTAATTTGATCATTTGGTCATGGGAAGGTAAGCTTGCTTTTGAAAACACTTTATAGCCTGGTTTATTGTTAATGGAAAATTATAGATATTACTTAGTTTTTGTTATGGAGAAACCTCATTTGAAAACGTGATACTTTGCTTGTGCATTATTTTATGGGCATTATCATCTGTACCCATCCAAAAGTACCTTCCTGAAACAGTTCCTGCTTTTTTAATGTGATTGCAGCTCCTTCTCTGGAGATGGTTTTGAATGCCTGTTAAAACAAAACAAGAACATTCGACTCAGTAATTCAAGTCCTGTTTGGCTGACCTTCATTAAACTTTTCAGTTAGCACAACGGTTCCACGTTCTGCATTCATCAAACGCCATTTTGAAAGCTCTTGTCATTATCTTTTGTGAATAGTGTCCCTAAATTTTACTTGATTACTTCGAAACAAATCATCGCCTATAATGTGCTCATGTCGCGCAGTCCCTCAGGCAATGGTTTTGAACAGCAACACAAGCCTTTCTAGCAAAGCACTTTCTAATCAATGCTATTTAACTCTTTCTTTCCAATTCAGAGTTTCCACCAAAGCAAAATAGAGCCATATAGTCATACAGCGTGGAAACAGACCCATCAGTCCAACTTGTCCATGCTAACCAAATTTCCCAAACTAAACCGCTCCCATTTGCCTGTGATTGTCCCATATCCCTCTAAACCTTGGAGAAAAATCAGAGTTAACATTTCAGGTCGAATGACCCTTCCTCAGAGCCCACTGTCAGACCTGCTGAGCTTCTCTAGCAATTTCTATTTTTCTCTTTGATTTACAACATTCATGGTGCTTTCAATTTTTACTTAGTATTTCCCTTTAATTCTTTCCTGTTTGTTTACCTGTCCAAATGTCTTTAAATGTTGTAACTGAACCTGCATCTACTGCTTTCTCTTGCAGTTCATTTCACACACAAACTATTCTTTGTGTAAAAAGGTTGCCCCTCATGTCCTTTTAAAACCTTAAAATTATGCCCCTGAGTTTTGAACTCCCCAACTCTACAGAAAAAAACCCTTTGCTGTTTACTTTATCTATGACCGTCATGATTTTATAAATCTCTTTCAGGTCACCCCTTAACCTCTTATGCTATAGTGAAAAAATCCTCTCCCTATTACTCAAACCTTCCAGTCCCAGTAACATACTGATAAATTTTTTCTGAACCCTCTCCAATTTAATAATATCCTTACTATAGCAGGGCAGCCAGAACTGTACACAGTACTCCAAAAATGGCCTCACCATCATCCTGTACAACCCATGATGTCCCAACTCTTATATTCAAAGATGTGAGCCACGAAGGCAAGCATGCCAAATGCCTTCTTTACTCTGTCTACCTGTGACACAACATTCAATAAACTGTGTACCTGAACCCTTAGGTCTCTCTGTTCTACAACACTCCCCAGGGCCGTGCTATTAACTATCCTGCTAAGTCCTGCCCTTCGTTTTTTAGCAAAATGCAAAACTAAACTAAAGTCCAAACTAAAGTCCATCTGCTACTCCGAGGCCCTTCGGCCCAATTGATCAAGATCCCATTGTAATCTTAGATAATGACAAATGATACCTTGTTCTTTTAAAGCCAGCATTGCCAAAGTAAAGGGTCTTCTCTTTCATTGTTTTGATTCTCAATGGGCAAATACTCAATCCTATGGAAATATGTGAAGCTTCGAGATCGATTCCAGGAAGAAATTGTTGTAAAGAATTTGCAGTCTTAGCAGGTCTTTTGAACAGTAATAAAGAATTGCAAAAAAGCAGAAACCCCCTTAAGAAAGAATGAAGAATGACTTTTTTTATTAGCAATGGGATTAAGGGGTATGAGGAGAAGGCAGGAGAATGGTGTTGAGAAACATATGAGCCATGATTGAATGATGGAGCAGAAACCAGGAGCTAAATGGTCTAATTCTGCTCCTATACCTTATAGAGTGTCAGGATTCTGACCGAGCAACGGTGAATGAACTGGAAAACACCTCAAGTCAGAATGGTGAATGTTTCAGAGAAGAACTTGCAGGTAATGGTGTTCCCAAGCATCTGCTGCTCTCATCCTTGTTTGTGATAGAGATTTTGGGTTTGAAAGTTGATGGATGAGGAACATTGGTGCATTTCTGCAGTGAAGCTTGTTATTGGGATGTAGACTGCTGTTATTGAGTACCAATGGTGAAGGCAATAAATGTTGAAGGTGGTGGATACAGTGCCAATCAAGTGGGCCGCTTTGGCCTGAATGGTGTTAAGCTTCTTGAGTGTTGTTGGAACAGCACCCATCCAGACAATTGGGGAGTTTCTATCTCACTCCTGACTTGTGCCTTGGTGATGGTGGACAGGCACTGGGGAGACAGAAATCAATTTACTTGCACAGAACTCCCCTGACTGGCTCTTGTACGCTCA
>NW_025205045.1:6591-10000 GCF_004010195.1 Chiloscyllium plagiosum | reverse complement strand
TAAGGCTCCATCACTCTCACCACTGCAATGCAGCACCTTTTCTCTCTCTCGCTCTCTCTCTCTCTCACCTACGCATTACTCCCACATGGTTATAAAATGTTCTTATGAGTACATATGAGTGCAGTTTCTAGAATTCTCTGCATGATGTCGTATGTACAATGTTCCAGATAATTTTGAAAATAATTCAACTTTAGCAAACTTCTCATCCCCCAATATGTAACGCATCAGAGGAAGGAGCAGAGTTCTACTTTTTTTAAAATCACTCAGGATGGAAGTGCATCATGAGGCCATTAATCCTCTCAAATATGCTCCACTATTCAGACAAAGGGAGCACTTAAACACTTGAAGACTCACTCTCTTTTTGAAGACAGGCGCCACTTTGGAGTTTCGCCAGTTTCACTGGAACACTCCTCTTTGGAGTTTCGCCAGTTTCACTGGAACACTCCTGTAATCCCGAGAATTATCGAATATTTCACACAGTGCCACCAGTCACTCTGTAACCACTTGTATTAAAACCAGCTATGAATTGCTGATAAACTGTTTACCCTAGGTCTTTTCTGTTTGAGAAAAGCCTTGTTCGTTTTGTTAGAGACAGTACAAAACTTTCATCTGACTACAATTTTGTTTATAATATTGAAACTCTTTGTGCCTTCCCTGTGAGGAACGATGTAAAATACTGTTTTCATTTCTCTGCCTGTTCCATGAAACGAGTTCCCCAGTCACATCCTCCAGGTGTCCCATATATTCTTTCCTACCTTTCTTCCAAGTGTCACACATACATCATGAACGATTTTTATTCGATATGGGAAAACTCTTGTGGTTCGTTTCTTTTTTCATATTTCTTGCCAGTTTTGGAATATTTTTCTTTGTATTTTGTTTTATACAATCTGCTTCTGGTTCCAAAAGTAAGCTTCCCAAATGTGGCCGACGCTACAGCTTACCAATCTGAATTCTTTAGTTTGTGATTGATTAGTATCCTTCACAGTCTTTGTGCATCATGGGTGGTTCATCTTCACATCTTCAGATCATCTTCTTTTTGACCAGAGTCAATAATAGCTGAGTGTTATTAAGCAGTACCTGCTTAAATGTGCCCCCACCCCCACACATCTGCTGACCTTCACCGGCGTCTATTTTCACACTCCGCATTTGACCCGATATATTACATAAATCTGCATTTGAAATACCTGGCTCTTTTCAGTCATTCAGGGGGAACCCATGTATGTGGCTGAACACATGGAGAGTGACTCCATTCTCTGAGTTTTTCTGGCTCTGCGATTTCTGTTCAATGATGTCACATTCCAGTGGGAAACTTCCTACTTGACATCCTTTTCTCTCAAACGAGAATCCCCTCACTCTGATATACTGAGCCTTCAGCTGTGACTGTCCCGTCTCCCTCACTTCTGCCCTCACTCCATCCCCTCCTTCCCAGAACAATGATAGATCTCCCCTTGTCCTCACTTCCTACTGCACTCGAATCCACATTCACAGAATCATCCTCCGTCACTTCCACCATCTCCAGCAGGACAGCACCATCAAATACATTTTTCCCGCCTGTCCACTGTCAGTAATTCATAGGGACCATTCGTTTTGTGGCACCTTCTATCACCCCGAACATTTCCCCACAACCCCATGGCACCTTCCCATGTAAATGCAGAAGCTGCAACATTTTCCCATTCACCTCTTCCCTCCTCACTGTCCTAGGACAGAAACACACTTTTCAGGTGAAACAGCATTTCAGTTGTACTCTTTCAATCCAGTCCCCTGTCATTGATGCTCACAATGCAGTCTCCTTTACATTAGTGAGCCAAACAGAAACTGCTCTCCACTCTGTCTGTAGGAATGACCCTTTCCTTCTGATTGCTCCCCATTTCAATAAACTACATTGATCTCAGGATAATGAGAATTCTTTGCGGAGGTAACGACGCGTTGAACCAGAGAAAGTTACCTATCTGAACTTCCAGAAGGCCTCTGATATGGTACCGCACAGGAGACTGCAGAGTAAGATAAGGACCTATGGTGTCAGAGGCCAGATACTAGCATGGATAAAAGGTTGGCTGTCTAGCAGGAGGCATAGTGAGGATAAAATTGTCCCTCTCAGGATAGCAGCCAGTGATTAGCAGTGTTCCACAAGAGTCAGTGTTGTGACCACAGCATTTCACTTTATAGGTTAATGAATTGAGTTGTGGGACAGAAGGCATTCTGAGTACGTTTGCAGATGATGCAAAGATAATTGGAGGGGCATATAGTATTGAGGAAGCAGGGAGACTGCAGAAATATTTCGACAGTTTAGAAGAGTGAGAAAAGGAGTAGCAGATGGAATACAATGTGGGAGAGTGTGTGGTCATGCACTTTGTTTTGAAGAATACAGGCATGGACTATTTACTAAATGGGAAAAAAAAATCAGAAATCTGAGTAACAAAGTGACTTGGGATTCCAAGCCCAGGATTCACCTTAGATTAACTTGCAGGTTGAGTCTGTAGGTTAGAACGCAGATACAATGTTGTCATTCATCTCGAGAGGAGTAGGATATAATGTTGGGGATTCTGAGGCTTTGTAAGGCTCTGGTCAGACCACATTTCCAGTATTTTGTGCCTCATACCTCAGGAAGGATGTATTAGCCTTGGTGTGTGTCCAGAGAAGGTTCACCAGAAATGAAAAGCTTAACACATGAGGAATGTTGGAGTACTCTGGATTTATACTCGATGGAGATTAGAAGGATGAGGGGGATCCAAGTGAAACTTACAAAATACTGAATGACTTGGATACAGACATAACTGGGAGGACGTGTGCACTGGCACGAGGGCACAGGCTTAGAGAACAGGGAAAACCCATTAGAACCGAGTTAAGATGAAACGTCTTTAGCCAGAGAGTGGTGAAATTGTGGAATTCCTTACCACAGAAGGCTGTGGAAACCAGATCATTTAGCACCCGTGATATAGCCAGGAAAGGGACTGAGGATCTGAACATTGACTGCAGAGAGTTAGTTTGGAAGCTGAAGAGCAGGACGAGTAGAGTAGTGATCTCAGGTTTGGTACCAGGTAACAGGGAAATACCTGGCAATTAGAGACCCGTCAGTCTTACGTCTGTGGTCAGCAAAGTTTGGAAATAATTCTGAGGGATTGGAATTATGAATATTTGGCAAAGCATTGTGTGATTAAAGGCAGTCAGCATGGCTTCATGAGGGGCAGGTAATGCTTCACAAATCTTATTGATTTCTTTGAGGAGGTGTAAAGACAGGTCGACGATGGTCGAGCAGTGGATGTGATACATGTGGACTTCAGCAAGGTATTTGAATAGGGTTCCCCATGGAAGGCTCATTCATAAAGTCAGGAAGTATGGGATAATGGAAGATTTTGTTATCTGGATTCAGAATTGGCTGGTTGGCAGAAGGCAGACAGTGGTTGTAGAT
>NW_025205045.1:0-3936 GCF_004010195.1 Chiloscyllium plagiosum | reverse complement strand
TGGTCTCCCTGTGTGGTGGTCTCCCTGTGTGGTGGTCTCCCTGTGTGGTGATGTAGTGATGTCCTTGTGTGACCGTCTTGTCTCAGCACGGTGATCTTGTTCCCATGTGGAGATCTTCTTCATTTTCTGGAAGTGGAGGAAGGGTCAACTCCCTAACTGTTTTTAGCATTCGCTTAGAAGTGATATTGATGTTACTTTATACCTGGTATACCTATTTCCTTTCACTGTTTTTCTCTCCCTCAATTTCAACAGACCCCTCAAAAATTATTAAACTTGGGAAGGAAAAGAGCACCTGCTGTAAAATCAGTTGTCAGGAAAACTCGAAGCTTTTATGTACCTTGCATGTTTTGGAGATTCAGCTCGCCTCTCAATAAACTTTCTCACCCTCAAACAAGAAAATGTTGACCTCTAGCACTGAGTAAGTTATACTATATCTGTATTATTACTTTTCCGATTAAATGTTTACAGATAGACTGATAAAAACTCTTTCCCGTGATATTTTTTTTTCCAGTGTGTAATAGAACAGAACAAACATATTAGCACTGAAAAGGAATTTGTAAAATGTCTCACACCGTGAGTTTTGACGTAAATGAACATTTTTCCATGTGTCACTGATGAGGTTTCTACAGGAACAAGGAGTGAAAGCATTTGGCACATGATTTCTGAGTTTCAAAAAACACTCAACGTATTTTAATAATGTTCACAAGTCTGAGGAGGATTTCTAACTCCAGTGGCACATTGAGAATGTCACATTGGAGTAACAATTTAATGTCTTAAACATCTTATATACTGCAGACGTTTAGCCAACAGTCATTACATCTTAACTCTTGTAACCTTTTCAATGGTGTACTGCCCTCCAGCTTTCTGATTCTCCACGAGCAATAGATCATTGAGCTGTAAGGATATCTTGATAACATGTCCTTCGCAAAAAAAGAACTTGCATTTATGTAGCACATTTCACCCTCTTAGGATTTCCCAAGATACCTTGCAGTAAAGTGCAGTACTTTTAAAGAACATCTACTGCTTTAATATCGGGCACTTCAGCCAACAATTTGTTCATAACAAAGTGCCAACAACAACAATACACCAGGTCAAGATAGGAATCCACTGAAGCTTGTGGTAGCCAGATCTTTGATTCACAAGGGAGATAAAGGCTATGAGATAAAAGGAGCAGGCAGGTGAGACTAGTTTAGTTTGGGATTATAGTCGGCATGGGCTGGTTAGACCGAAGAGTCTGTTTCTGTGCTGTCTGACTTTATGATTTTATGACAGACAGGAAAGTGGAGGTTAGGCCACAATCAGATCAGATATGACCTTATCCAATGTGGAGCAGGCTTGTTAGACCAAATGGCCAACTCATGCTCCAATTTCTCCTGATCTTATAAGTTAATGACAAGGTAACCTTCTAGTGATGTTGACTGAAGCAAACAATGTGGCCAGAGAACTAGAAGAATTCTCCAAAACCTTGAAAAATAAACCATAAAATCTTTAGCATCCACATGAGAGCACAGATGAGATTTCAGCTTAATATATTTTAAAGATGGCACCTCCATCTGCGCAACATTGGGAGTGATAGCCTTGATTATCACAGAACCATAGATTCAAGGAGTGTACAAGATAAACAGAGGCTGATTCATATATTGAGTCTTCACTGGCTTTTTTAAAAGTGCAATTCAGCAAGTTAAATTTGCCTGTTATTTTTCCGTGTCTCTGTAACATTTCCTTCACACATATTTACCTAAGTCCCTATTAATGCATATTTATTCACTACCATATCAGTAATGCTTATAAATTCTGACCATCTCTGGTATTTTTGTCAATCACATTAAATCTGTGTCTTCTATATTTTGACACTTCAGCCATACAAAACGGTGTTATTCTTTATTTACTCTATCCAAATCATTCATGATTTAAAACAGCTCTATCAAATCTCCTCCAAACATTTTCAGCTCTATGGAGAACAAACCCAGCCTTTCAGTCTATCCTTGGTACTGCAATTACTCATTTCTCAAACCATCATCGTAAATCTCTTCTGCACTCTCTCCAACACTTTCCTAAATGTTGCGCTTAGAAGCAGCAGTCAAACTAATGATTTATGTTGGCTTATCATGGGTTCCTGGGTTTTGTAATTTGAACACTGGATTTTATGCGAGATGGAAACATACTGCTCACACCTTGTCCACTGTTGAAGAAAAGTTAGTCTCAAACCGAATGGTTTTTACAAGGCCTTCCCCATAGTAATAGCACACAAGGGATAGCATAAACAGGATGAGTGTTGGACTCCTGCTCTTTAGTGGGTTGGTTGACCCACCCTTAAAAGTTGCTGGCTAATCTGCTTCATTAGTAGAACCAGCAGCCCCCTGCAGCACCAGACCTTTGGTCATGGTTGTCTCTGGTGTTGCAAGTACTGTCACAAAGAAGGGCAATGAGGACCACCATGAGGTAACCTTGGGCGTTGAGGGCAAGAAGGGATCATCACCATAAGGAGAGCCATGAGGGAAATGGGGAGAGAAGAACAAAGGTAGAAATGAAATCTTGGGGGTGGGGAGAATGCCCTCGATATGTGTGGTGCACCCCCTGATTGATGTGTCATCCACATCTATATTGTCTATTCTCTGAACACGGACTTTGCACTCTGGCACATCTGCCAATGTCCAGCATATTATTGCTTTGAAGGCAGATGGACGCCCTTAATTGTCACTTAGTTGGACAAGCCAAAGGGTGTGCCTTACCCACCACATTCTCCCATGAAGGTCATAGAGAATGGACCGGAGTAGGCAGGAAAGAGCTTGGATAGCCACTTGTCAGATTTCAAATACACACCACCATGGCTGAAAATCTGTCCATTCAGGAAACTATAACATCCAGCCATCTGTAATTATAAACCTCAGAATGCTTTGATTAACTGCTTTGCCAACCTGTCCTGCCACTTTGAAAGATTTAGAATTGAAATTAGAATCCCTACTGTGTGGAAACAGGCCCTTCGGCCCAACAGGTCCACACCGACCCTGCGAAGAATATCCCACCCAAATCCATTCCCCTACGTTTATCCATGACTCATGCCTCTAACCAACACATCCCTGAACACTATGGGCAATTTAGCACAGCCAATTCACCTAACTTGCACATCTTTGGATTGTGGGAGGAAACCAGAGCACCCAGAGGAAACCCATGCAGACACAGGGAGAATGTGCAAACTCCATACAGTCACCTGAGGCTGGAATCGAACCCAAATCCCTAGTACTTGAGGCAGCAGTGCTAACCGTGCCACCCCTGGAGCTTTCACAATAATTTTCTATTCTCTATCTCTTAGCCAGTTGTGTTTCCATGTTGCTACTGCCCCTTTTGTTTCCTGGACTTTGGGTTTGCTAACAAGCCTTACATGCAAACAGTAGCATTTTTTTGAAAAGTTCTAAACATGCAAGACTCAGGAGGAGGATAGGCCATTCAGCCTATTCGTGCCCACATTTTGTGCCATATTTCCTTAGATACCTCCAGAAGTGCTACGTGAATTTTTCTCACTTCATTCTTCATGTGTCACCTCACACTTTCCTGTGTGGAATTCCATCTGCCAAGTGGTTGGCCCTATACCAGCCTTTTGAACTCCAGTTCTGTATCCATGCTGCTACTGCCCCTTTTGTTTCTTGGGCTTTGGGTTTGCTAACAAGCGTTATATACAACACAGCAACCTTCTGTTTTGAAAAATTCTATACATGCAAGAATCAAGACGATGGGCCATTCAGCCTCATAGATCTGCTCTCCTATTTGATGGAATCATGGGTCAATTCCACTATCTGTCCCTCATATCCCTCAACTTTATAACTGATCAAAGATATTTCTATCTCAACCTTATATGTAGTCAATGAGCCAGCATCTTACTGCTCTGGGCAGAAGAGGATTCCATTAACTAAGATTCCTCAAAGATAAATGAAGTCC
>NW_025205044.1:9121-10000 GCF_004010195.1 Chiloscyllium plagiosum | reverse complement strand
AGGACTCGGGTAGTGTGGTCAGTAGTGGTTCCACAAAGCCACGCTTGGGAATAAACATTGAAGTCCGCCACCTATTGCTACCCTCAAAGCTTCCTCCAAGTCGTGGTTCAGTGTGACACACTGATTCATCAGATGAGATGGGGAGGGATGGTGGGAGTGATGCAGTAGGTCATGTTGGATCAGAATCCCAAAGTATTTATAGACCTCTTTTACTTTTAATTCTCAAATATGTTGATTTTAAAAGGAGGATAGCTACAGAAAAAGAAAAACCACAGATTTAACTCCAGTAACTGTTTGGCAAAGTCCTGTGTGAAACCAATGGAATGCCGGATTTGTAAACTGTCAGGAAAACCTCAGACAGAGAATGACTTAACTACAAGTAATAATGAAGATCTGATGACCTCCTGATCAACAGCAAGCCTGGCCCTGCCCAATATGTTCCAAACTGCGAATGCATTTTGGTTTTTTTCCATTGGATATTGGTTGATTTCTGGTGATCTGTCTCTCATTTCATTCCTTTGTTAGATTTTGTAAAAGTTTAATGCAACTGATTGGCATTGCTGTGTGTCTGGAGTCACGTGTAGCCCAGAGCAGGTAAAAACCGCAGATTACCTTCCTGAAAGGCATTATATGATACAGATGGTATGTTTGAAAACAAAACAAAAGACACTGGCTGCCTGATTATCATTAAGGTGGTAAAAACAATGACTGCAGATGCTGGAAACCAGATTCTGGATTAGTGGTACTGGAAGATCACAGCAATTCAGGCAGCATCCGACGAGCAGCAAAATCGACGTTTCGGGCAAAAGCCCTTCATCAGGAATAAAGGCAGAGAGCCTGAAGCGTGGAGAGATAAGCTAGAGGAGGGTGGGGGTGGGG
>NW_025205044.1:0-698 GCF_004010195.1 Chiloscyllium plagiosum | reverse complement strand
TTTTTTTTTGTTGTTTTGTTTTTTTTTGTCAAATTTTGGCTATTGTATATTTGGGCTAATTGTATATCAATGTTTATATCTGAGAGTTTTGTTTATTTTTGTAAACTTGTAAAAATGTTAAATTTCTAATAAAAATATCTATTAAAAAAAAGGATGCATATGACTCAGTATGGCATCAAGGAATCCTTGATAAATAAATCAGGAGGGAAGTCTCTGCTGCTTGGAGTCATATCTAGCACAAAGGGAGATGGTTGTGGTTCTTGGACATCTCTTCAGGACTTCCTCAGAATAGTGGCCCAGCCCAATTATGTTCAACTGCTTCACCTTCCCTCCATTATAAAGTCAGAAATGGGAAAGTTGCTGATGGTTGCATAATGTTCAGCACAATTTGTGACTCCTCAGGTACTGAAGCAGTTCTTGTATATACACAGCAAGACCTGGAATAATATCCAGGCAGGGGCTGACAAGTGGAAAGTAACATTCATAGCACACCATGACCGTAAGATATAGGAAGTAAGCTATCTAGCTCCTTGAGTTTGCCCTGCCGTTCAATAAGATCATGGCTGATCTGACATTCCTCAATTTGACCTTCTCCCTGAGCCCTTAATTCCTCTACTGATGAAGAATCTCTATCTCAGCCTTAAATATGCAAAAGGACTCTGCTCTGACAAGTCTCTGTGGAAAGGAGTTCCAAAGAC
>NW_025205043.1:8002-10000 GCF_004010195.1 Chiloscyllium plagiosum | reverse complement strand
GGTGCAAGTGCCAGCTTTCACAGTCCAACCCCATCTTGTGCTGCAAACTTCAACGTGTTTTAATGCCTTTTACTGCTGTTTACATTAATTACATTCCAACTTACATTTTAAAGTAGGAGAGGTAGGAAGGGGGTCTTGTGGCACAGTACTGGTGACCTTATCTCTTAGCCAAAAGATTGAAGTTCAAGTCTCACCGGAAATTGAGTTGTGTTGTAACATATCTGAACCAGTTGATTAAAAATAATTTAGCATGGTTGGATTCTCAAAGGATGAACAGTAATGTCATAAATGATCGAGGTTTGAGAAGAGTTGTAGCTCAGGTTGAGCTTCTGGATGTAGGTTTGCTCACTGAGCTGGAAGGTTGGTTTTCAGACATTTCATCGCCATACTAGGTAACATCTTCAATGAGGCTCCAAATAAAGCACTGGAGGTGTAGCTCGCTTTCTATTTATATGTTTGAGTTTCCTAAAGCCATTGATGTCATTTCCTGTGGTGACATCATTTACTATGGTGATGTTATTTCCTATTATCTTCTTTTCTCTGGGGGGGAGTGGTAAATGGGATCCAAGTCAATGTGTTTGTTGATGGAGTTCCAGATAGAATACCATGCTTCTAGGAATTCTCATGCATGGCTCTGTTTGACTTGTCCTAGGATGGATGTGTTGTATCAGTCAAAGTGGTGTCCTTCCTCATCTGTATGTAAGGATACTAGTGAGAGTGTGTCATGTTGTTTTGTGACTAGTTGATGTTCATGCATCTTGGTGGCTAGTTTTCTGCTTGTTTGTCCAATGTAGTGTTTGTTACAGTTCTTGTAAGGTATTTTGTAAATGACATTTGTTTTGCTTGTTGTCTGTATAAGGCCTTTCAAGTTCATTAGCTACTGTCTTAGTGTGTTGGTGGTTTTGTAAGCTACCATGATGTCAGGGAGTCTGAATAGTCTGGCAGTCATTTCCAAGATGTCTTTGATGTAGGGGACAGTAGCTAGGGTTTCTGGATGTGTTTTGTCTGCTTATTTGGGTCTGTTACTCAGAAATCAGTGGACTGTGTTCATTGGGTACCCATTCTTTTTGAATACACTGTATAGGTGATTTTCCTCTGCTATATGTGGCTCTTCTGTTCTGCAGTGTGTGTTGGCTCGTTGAAATAATGTTCTAATGCAGCTTCATTTGTGGATGTCGTAATGATTGCTTCTGCAGTTCAATATTTGGTCCGTATGTATTGTTTTCCTGTAGATGCTGGTCTGAAGTTCCCCATTGGCTGTACGCTTTACTGCGACATCTAGGAATAGCAATTTGTTGTTGTTTTCCTCCTCTTTAGTGAATTTTATACCAGTAAGGGTATTATTGATGGTCTTGAAGGTTTTCTCTAATTTGTTTCGTCCATCACTGGTATAAAATTCACTAAAGAGGAGGAAAACAAAAACAAATTACCATTCCGAATGTCACAGTCGAGTAAAATACCAATGGGGAACTTCAAACCAGCGTCTACAGGAAAACAATACATATTGACCAAATATTGAACTACAGAAGCAATCATCCCGACATCCACAAACAAAGCTGCATTAGAACATTATTTCAACGAGGCACCATACACTGCAGCACAGAGAAACTATGCAGAGCAGAGGAAAATCTCCTCTACAGTGTATTCAAAAAGAACCGGCATCCAATAAACACAATCCGTCAATTTCTGAGCAACAAACCCAAACAAGCATTCAAAACACATCCAGAAACCTTAGACACTCTCCCCTACATCAAATACATC
Source organism: Chiloscyllium plagiosum (assembly GCF_004010195.1). NCBI lineage: Eukaryota > Metazoa > Chordata > Chondrichthyes > Orectolobiformes > Hemiscylliidae > Chiloscyllium > Chiloscyllium plagiosum. The sequence goes on along the minus strand of NW_025205043.1, from coordinate 8,239 downwards.
TCGGAAATGACTGCCAGACTACTCAGACCCCTTAACATCATAGTAGCCCACAAACCCACCAACACACTAAAACAGCAGCTAATGAAGTTGAAATAACTTATACAGACAACAAGCAAAACTAATGTCATTTATAAAATTCATTGCAAAAACTGTAACAAACACTATATTGGACAAACAGGCAGAAAACTAGCCACCAGGATACATGAACATCAACTAGCCACAAAAAAAATGACCCAC
>NW_025205043.1:0-4006 GCF_004010195.1 Chiloscyllium plagiosum | reverse complement strand
CTCTCTCTCTCTGCGTGCCTCTCTCTCTCTGCGTGCCTCTCTCTCTCTGCGTGCCTCTCTCTCTCTGCGTGCCTCTCTCTCTCTGCGTGCCTCTCTCTCTCTGCGTGCCTCTCTCTCTCTGCGTGCCTCTCTCTCTCTGCGTGCCTCTCTCTCTCTGCGTGCCTCTCTCTCTCTGCGTGCCTCTCTCTCTCTGCGTGCCTCTCTCTCTCTGCGTGCCTCTCTCTCTCTGCGTGCCTCTCTCTCTCTGCGTGCCTCTCTCTCTCTGCGTGCCTCTCTCTCTCTGCGCGCCTCTCTCTCTCTGCGCGCCTCTCTCTCTCTGCGCGCCTCTCTCACTCTGCGCACCTCTCTCTATCTCTCTGTGCGCCTCTCTCTCTGTGCACCTTTCTCTGTCTACGTGCCTCTCTCTCTCTGCCTGCCTCTGTCTCTCTGCCCACCTCTCTCTCTCTCTGCGGCCTCTCTCTATCTGCGCGCCTCTCTCTCTCTCTGCGCGCCTCTCTATCTCTCTGCGTGCCCCTCTATCTCTCTGCGTGCCCCTCTATCTCTCTGCGTGCCTCTCTATCTCTCTGCGTGCCTCTCTATCTCTCTGCGTGCCTCTCTATCTCTCTGCGCGCCTCTCTATCTCTCTGCGCGCCTCTCTATCTCTCTGCGCGCCTCTCTATCTCTCTGCGCGCCTCTCTATCTCTCTGCGCGCCTCTCTATCTCTCTGCGCGCCTCTCTATCTCTCTGCGTGCTTCCCTCTCTGTCTGCGTGCCCCTCTCTCTCTGAGCACCTCCCTTTCTCTCTGAGCATCTCTCTCTCCATCTGTGCGAGTCTCTCTCCGTCTGCATGTCTCTCTTTCTGCGCCTCTCTCTCTGTCTGCGCATCTCTCTCACTTTCTCTGTGCCTCTATCTCTCTCTATGCACCCCATTCTCTCTCTGCACCCCTCTCTCTCTGTGTGCACCTCTCTCTCTCTCCGTCTGGGCGCCACTCTCTCTGTCTGGGCGTGCCTCCCTCTCTCTGTCTGCGTGCCTCCCTCTCTCTGTCTGCGTGCCTCCCTCTCTCTGTCTGCGTGCCTCCCTCTCTCTGTCTGCGTGCCTCCCTCTCTCTGTCTGCGTGCCTCCCTCTCTCTGTCTGCGTGCCTCCCTCTCTCTGTCTGCGTGCCTCCCTCTCTCTGTCTGCGTGCCTCCCTCTCTCTGTCTGCGTGCCTCCCTCTCTCTGTCTGCGTGCCTCCCTCTCTCTGTCTGCGTGCCTCCCTCTCTCTGTCTGCGTGCCTCCCTCTCTCTGTCTGCGTGCCTCCCTCTCTCTGTCTGCGTGCCTCCCTCTCTCTGTCTGCGTGCCTCCCTCTCTCTGTCTGCGTGCCTCCCTCTCTCTGTCTGCGTGCCTCCCTCTCTCTGTCTGCGTGCCTCCCTCTCTCTGTCTGCGTGCCTCCCTCTCTCTGTCTGCGTGCCTCCCTCTCTCTGTCTGCGTGCCTCCCTCTCTCTGTCTGCGTGCCTCCCTCTCTCTGTCTGCGTGCCTCCCTCTCTCTGTCTGCGTGCCTCCCTCTCTCTGTCTGCGTGCCTCCCTCTCTGTCTCTCTGTCTGCGTGCCGCTCTCTCTCTCTCACTCTATGCCTCTCTTTCTGTCTATGCCTCTCTCTCTCTCCGTGCCTCCCTTTCTCCCTGCGTGCCTCTGTCTCTATCAGCACACCTTTTTCTCTCTCTCTCCGTCTGAGCACCTCTCTCTCTGCACTCCTCCCTCTCTCTCGACCTGCGTGCTGCTCTCTCCACCTGTGCGCCTCTCTCTGCGTGCTTCTCTCTCTCTGAGCGTCTCTCTCTCCGTCTGTGCGAGTCTCTCTCTATCTGCACATCTCTCTCTTTCTCTCTGTGTGCCTCTCTCGCTCTGTCTGTGCCTCCCTCTCTCTTCTCTCTCTCTGTCTCCCCCTATCTGACATTTTCCCATCCTTTCCCTCCCACATTGGCCTGATGGTAATAACACGGTTCTCCCGCTACAGATGCTTCCAGTGCTCGGGTATTAGTTCTGATACCCAGCAGTATTTTGCTTTAATTTTAGTGTTTTGTCAATATTGCTTTTTTTTGACTGCAGTCATTCACTGGAAATTGAATTCTCTGTTTAACAGTTATCAGTGTTTCTGGGAATTGTAGAGGAAGTGCTGAACAATTTCAGAGTTATTGCTGAGTTGGGGCAGGATTGGCTGGACGACGAGAGGTTGTCGAGGTTGGGTTTATATTCTCCAGCAGTTTAGGAAACTGACAGGTGACCTCATTGGAGCCGACAAAATTCTTGCAGGACCTGACAGAGTAAGTGCAGGAAGTTTGTCCCTGGCTTGCAGGGTGTGCGGGCTGTAACCAGGGGGACACAGTTTCTTAAGAAGAGGCAAAATCTGAAAAGGGGAGTATGTCTTTGCTCATCGGGTGGTGAATCTTATCGCCTGCAGAGGGCTGTGAAAGCAGTAATTGAAAATATTCAAGAATGAAATGGCTTGAATTCTGAGGATTAATAACATCACTGTTATGGGGATAACACAGGAGTGTGGAGGCGAGCTGGATCTTGAATTCCACAGCAGGGATTCGAGGATCAGTGGCTGACTCTGACTCCTGTGTCTTTGATTACAGGGGTTACAAACTGGCATTTTGCAAACACTCATCTTAGCAACATTCTCGTGACTCTTACAGTGCTGCATAGCTTCCAAAGTCTATCCACCATCTACAAGGCACAAGTCAGGAGGGTGAGGAAATACTCCCCCTTGCCTGAATGGGGGCAGCTCTAACAGCACTCAAGAAACTTGACAGCGTTCAGGACAAACTTGATTGGCACCACACCTACAATCCCTCCCCCACTGACGCTCAGTAGCAGCAGTGTGTACTATCTACAAGATCCACTGCAGAAACTCACCAAAGATCCTCAGACAGCACCTTCCAAACCCATGATCACTTCCATCCAGAAGGACAAGGGCAGCAGGTACTTGGGAACACCACCACCTGCAAGTTCCCCTGAGCCACTCACCACCCTGACTTGAAAATATACGGCTGTTCCTTCACAGTTGTCCTTCACAGGGAATCCTGGAATTCCCTCTCTACCAGCATTGTAGGTCAACCCACAGCAAGTGGCCTGCAGTGATTCAAGAAGACAGCTCACCACCATCTTCTCAAGGGCTATCAATGCTGGCCAGGCAGCGACACCCACGGCCCATAAATGAACAGAAAAAATGGCTAGAAGTTACAGTGACTAGAATTGTGCACCAATGGTGGTTTCATTGGGGCTTTGTACAGTTATAACAGAACTTCTTACTCTATTCTAGTAGACTTTCATTTGTGCCTATTCCCCTTTTCATATGTGGACACTTTGTTCACTCAGACAGAGTCTCATTGGTTTGCCCTTGGGCAGGTTTTCACTTGATGTGTGATATAATATTGCCAACATGTGATGTTTGAAACATCACAACTAATTTCATGACCTTTATCAACAGAGAGAAGTCCCATCAAATATATTCTGTGGCCCAGTATTTAGGTTGAGATACTGTATGCACTTGAGGAATGGTTGATATTGGGTAAAATTCAAATTTTTTGTCCTAAGAAGTCATTCATTTCTTACATACTGTTTATGTTGTCTGTGTCTTTCAGTTAAAGAATTCAAATTCTCTGTGTTAATCACACAGTCATCCTGATGGAAACACACTTATTGATCGAGCACGCTGTTAAAGGGAGCTGTTCAGTTCCTCGTTACCATGCATTGTCCTCACATTATTTCTCGGACAATCCACCCACTAATATGGCAGTATGATAGCAAGAATCTCCATTTAAACCTGATAATGACATCAATCTTATTTCTCGCTGGCTGTTTTCACCGTAGTTGAAATGTAAGTGGCTTTTGCAGGATATCGGTCCGTGTTTACTCCCATTACCTGGACCAATGAGACACCCACGTGAAATCATGAGCAGTTAGTAAACAAAGCTGCATCAGTGCTACGTGAAGCAAGTGTCCCATTTTTGTGTCAGTTTGTGTGATGCTGTCCTTTTCCGTTTCAGTG
>NW_025205042.1:8354-10000 GCF_004010195.1 Chiloscyllium plagiosum | reverse complement strand
CATAATGGAGGCAAAGCTGTCTTCCAAAATGCCAGTTGATGCCAGCCAATTGTTAATGTTAAGTCCCTGATTAATAATTTTTTGATAACTGCAGGCACCAAATGATATGAAACCAAAGTAGACATGTAGAGTTAAGTCAAGTATCTGCCATGATCTTGTTGAACAGCAAAATGGATTCTCTGGGGCCAAACCTGTTCTGATTTTATGAGAACGCATGCTATATTGCATTATTTGCTGTATTGTTCACAACTTTACCTTGCGGTGGAGATAATACATGGAAACAATACTCGATACAAACCAGCCACCAACAATTGAGGAAGACCCTAGACAGTGCAAAGAAGTGCAGAAATAGGAAGCATCTACAGCCAGAATTCCATTGCACTAGTCACTTCATCAATGCTTTGATTGAACTAATGTTGCTGCCCGACTCCCAGCCTTATCTATACCCTCTACCCCAGCATTCAAGAATCTGAAGAAATCTTTCATTTTCCAAAAACAAAATTCTAACCAAATAACAGTGCTGTCGTTAAAGCCTCAGGTAGCATGGGAGATACAAAATGAGAGGCATAGATGCTCTTTGTAATGTTAAAGCTGCAGGGACAATTGGGTTTTTAATCAGTCAGACCAGAAAGGCTTAGGACAGACTCAAAAAGTCAAAATTTATAAAGCAACAATTGAAAGACACTTTGTTTAAGTCAAGTGAAATGGCCCACCTGATATAAGATAGCAGTTCCTTTTTAAATTCCCTTCTAGTTTCCCATGAAGATGCATTGTAAAGAACTAGATGAATCACATTTTACGTTTCTCTATAAATTGATACATTGCATATAAAAGCAAGTTACAAAATAAGCCTTATCTCACCAACTCAATCTATGTTCTCTTTATGGAAAAATGAATTAGCCTATTGACAGGGCATAGAACCCTACAAGCCAACTGGAAAATCTGAATCTAAATCTTCTTTTACTTGTTGACTTTGATGCAATCTTGAGATTCCTAACTCTGATCTGCTGAAGTAACTAAATTGTAAATATCACGCTCTAGTCATACCTTAACTGTGATAACGAACATCGTCTTAATTTCAATGTCATAATATGTAATCTTAAAAATTAATTCATTCAGCGTACCTGGAAATCTTTCGCTGTCCCAGCACTTGAAGGGTTAAGGTTTTGTCACCCTTACCAAGACATTGAGCACAGGCAATGGGCCAGAAATGCTGATGGCAAGATGTTTGTAACAGCAGGGTAGACTGGTGCGGCAGAACCATAAGGAAATCCCAAGTGTAGTTGGTCGCTGACTCTGAGGGAATTTCCAAGGGGATTTAAATTTCACTTGGGCAGTTTGTCAGCTTTTGTAACTAAAAAAAAGGCCCTTTAATGCAGAGAATCTGAAGGGTTCAAACTTACTAAAGCTTTCATAGTTATCGTGCATTGATTAGAAAGCTAAAAGCCTTTCTAATTCCTGGGAAATAAGGCCCATAAAACCATTAGAAATAGGAACAGGTGTAGGCCAATCAGCCCCTTGATCCTGCTTCACCATTCAATAGGAACATGGCAGACCCAACATGCCTCACATCTACTTTCCTGCCTTTTTGTCATAGCTCTTGAGTCCCTGACTGATCAAGAATCTATCTATCTCAGCCTTAAAGT
>NW_025205042.1:0-1136 GCF_004010195.1 Chiloscyllium plagiosum | reverse complement strand
CCTCCCAATCTCCCTCTCCCAAATAATCCCCCTCTTCAAATTTCTTCTCCCTCAGCTATCCCCTCCCCTAATGCTCCCCCTCTACTCTCTGAACTTTGTCTCGCTCAGCTATCCTGAAGAAGGGCTCATGCCCGAAATGTCGATTCTCCTGCACCTTGGATGTTGCCTGACCTGCTGTGCTTTTCCAGCAACACATTTTCAGCTCCCTCAGCTATTCCCCATTCCCACCTCTCTTAACCTCCAATCTCTCTTTCCCCCAACTCCGTCTTTACCTCAACTATTGCTCTCCCTAAATCTCCTTCTCTGCCTCAATCTCAGAATCATACAGTAAACTTCAGGGAATTGAGGCTAATTTGTCAGCTTGGATATAAAATTAGTTTAATGACAGAGGCTGTTGTGTGAGTGGAGCCTGATACGCAGTGGCTTACCACAGGGATGAATACTGGCTCCCTTGTTTGTGCTATTCATAAATGATGCAGATAAGAATGTGGAAGGGCATTTGGTATAACAAGTCTGTACCACTAGGACTATCTATACCAGATTAACTTTCCTGCACCAGGCCCATAGCTGTCAAAGTTGTGAGACCTCCTTCCTCCACTACCCTCCCAGGCAATGCATTCTAGAACCCCACCACTCCTTAGGTGAAAAGGTTTTTTTGTTCAAATCCCCTCTCAACCTTCTAGCTTTCACTTTAAAATTGTGTACCTTTTTTATCGAATTTTTGACTAATCAGAATAATTGCTCTCTATTTACCTTGTCCATGATCCCTATAATCTTATACAACTCTATCAGGGCTCTCTCAACCTTCTCTGCTCTTAAAAAAATAACCTAAGCTTATCCAGCCTCTCTTCATAGCTGAAATGCTCCAGCCCAAGCAACATCCTGATGAATCTCCCTTGCACCCCCTCCAGTGCAATGGTATTCTTCCAACATTGCGGTGATCAGAACACCATACAGTGCTCCAGCTGTTGCCTAACTAAAGTCCTATACAGCTCCAACATGACCTTTCTGCTCTTATTACTGATGCCACAACGAAAAAAGGTGAGCTTCCTGTTTGCATTCTTAACAACTGTATTAACCTGTCTCTGCTACCTTCAGGGACCTGTGGACAAGCATCCTATCTGTTCCTCTGACCT